>NW_024583200.1:52377-67778 GCF_018398535.1 Haplochromis burtoni | reverse complement strand
CACGCACGCACGCACACGCACACGAGGAGCCTCGCCACCCTGATCAGACTGTATTTAAAAGATGGCCGCACCCTCTCTGATGTACTGCCAAATGACTCGCCCTCTGCTGGGCGCTGAGAAAACTGCAGGTTCACATTATCAGACCCTGAAGCTCCTTTCATTGTGATTACGGTCTGTAGGTCCAAGAAAAACACCATGAGTCATGATTCAGGGAAACTGTGAGTGTGTGTGTGTGTGTGATTCATTCATTCAGACTGGACGACTCAGTGGAAACTTCTCACAGAAAGGACTGGTTTCATTTTTCATCTGATTTTTCTTTCCCCTCTCCGTGAATCGCTACCTTATTGTGGTGGAGTTGTGTGTGTGTCCCAGGGAAATTGGTCCTGGGTGAGGGACCAGACAAAGAGCGCTTCAGAAGACCCTTATGAAGACAACATCGAGGGAACAGTTTACCCTGCCCGGGATAGGGTTACCGGGGCCCCGGCCTGGAGCCAGGCCCGGGGAGGGTGCCCGAGGGCGAGCGTCTGGTGTCCGGGCCCAAAGAGGAGACATGGAAGTGGAGACTCTGTTGTCCTGCTGGGAGACTTCAATGCTCACGTGGTTAATGACAGCGAGACCTGGAGGGTCGTGATTGGGAGGGACGGCCTCCCTGATCTGAACCTGAGCGGTGTTCTGTTATTGGACTTCTGTGCTAATCACAGTTTGGCCGAACACCTTGTTCGAACATAAGAGTGTCCATAAGTGCACGTGGCACTAGGGCTGCTCGATTATGGCAAAAATGATAATCTCGATTATTTGACGATATTTATTTAACAATAACAATGTATTGAATAATGACTTTAAAGATTGTCAAAAAATAATATAAAATAGTGTGCAAATACTGATAACAGTGCAAATGTTTGCAATATAAAAAATAAATGAAAAATGTAAACATCTATGTTTAGTGAACTTTGCAGTGTTGCTCTGTGGTGCAGCTACAACACTGTAGCAAAGTTTACACACTATGTCTAATTGATCCACGTCTGACTCCGCGAACCCATAATGTTTCCACACCACTGACGTTTTTTTTACCTCTCTTTTCAACCAACAGCAGTCACTCTCCTCTCCAAATAACTTCTGCTTAGCTTTCCGAGCTTCCCTCGGGTCCTCTTAATTGTTGTGACACGTGTTCGAAATGCAGAGAGGTGCGCTCGATTTGCCACACGGAGCAGCGCGAGAGTAAAGCACGAGGGAGGGTGCTAATAATCGGCTCAGTCATTTTTAATGATCGTTGAAAGCCCAGATCGTAATCGTGATTAAAATTCGATTAATTGAGCAGCCCTACGTGGCACCAGGACGCAGGTCGATTTTGTAATCGTATCAGCAGACCTGCGACCATATGTTCTGGACACTCGGGTAAAGAGAGGGGCTGAGCTGTCAACTGATCACCACCTGGTGGTGAGTTGGATCAGGTGGCGGGGGAGGACGCTGGACAGACCTGGTGCACCTAAACGCGTAGTGAGGGTGTGCTGGGAACGTCTAGCAGAGGCCCCAGTCGCTGCAAGATCTTCAACGCACACCTCCGGCAGAGCTTCAACAGCATTCCAAGGGAGACTGGTGAAGAGGAGCTGAGTGTAAAAGCGAAGCTCTCAATTTACCGGTCGATCTACGTCCCTACCCTCACCTATGGCCACGAGCTGTGGGTAGTGACCGAAAGAACGAGATCGCGGATACAAGCGGCAGAAATGAGCTTCCTCCGAAGGGTGGCTGGCCTCTCCCTTAGAGATAGGGTGAGAAGTTCGGCCATCCGGGAGGGGCTCAGAGTAGAGCAGCTGCTGCTCCACATCGAAAGGAGCCAGCTGAGGTGGTTCGGGCATCTGACAAGGATGCCTCCTGGGTGAGGTGTTCCAGGCATGTCCCACCGGGAGGAGGCCCCGGGGCAGACCCAGGACACGCTGGAGAGATTATATCTCTCGGCTGGCCTGGGAACGCCTTGGTATTCCCCCGGATAAGCTGGAGGAGGTGGCTGGGGAGAGGGAGGTCTGGCCTCTTTGCTTAGGCTGCTGCCCCCGCGACCCGGCCCCGGACAAAGCGGATGAAGATGGATGGATGATTTTTTTCAAAAAGCAAAAAACGTCAACGTGTTTTACTGTAAAACACACACGCACGTACATACACGCACACGCACACAGGGAGTGCTCAGCAGTGCCTTGAGCTCAGGTAAGACGGCACAGGTGTGTCCAGACATCGACATGATGAACTAAGTGAGCGCTTCAGTCTTGGGGTTACTGTTCTATGCAGGCGATACACAGCTGTACGTGTCACTTCCTGTGTGTAGCCTGTGTTCACAGTTTCTACTCCAAACTGACTCAGAGACACTGGTCCATGCTTTCAGTTAGAGTATTGTAACGTTTCGTTTGCAGGACGTGACCACAGACATGTGACCACGTGGCCCTGGGACTGAACGCCATTGGCTCCCAGTTTAAGACAGAATCACCGTTAGAATCCTGTTGGTTCGCCTCTCTGACCTCATCACGGCTCTCAGCTGCACACCGTTTCCTCTCTGTCAAGTTTTATTTGCAGCTTTCAGCGTAAGCCCACACAGGTTTTTATGTTTGTGTCCTCAGCGTTTAGCATATTCAATATTAATGTTATCAAATGTACTCTATGCATAACACTGTCATAGTGACATCAGACATCCAAACAGGAGCTGTTAAAGCTTTCCTTTGATAGTTAAAGAGGGTTTCTGCTCTCACACAAACCTCTGCACTGTGGCATGACCGCCTAACTCACTGCTCTAAAACCACATCGCAGAACAGGAAATCACAACTGATTAATATCAGATTCATGTGCAGAAACCTCAAACCGAGCAAAGAAGAGTTTCCCGTCTTCCTGTTTCCTAGATCTGTCAGCTCCCAGGGGTTTCAAGAAGTTAGCGTGTGTGAACATTAACGATGGTCTAAGAAAGACTCACAAATACGGGAACAAATGGAAACGATCCGCCTGCAGATTGGTAGATATGACTATGATGAAGAAAAACTGCACTTTCAGGCTGAGGATGGAAACGCTGCACTGGTCTCAGCACGCTAGTTATTCAGCTCCGCTCAGCTGGAACCAGAACCAGGCGCTGAACAGGAAGGAACCACGCGGTTTGGTCACCTGATAGCTCAGTGTGGCTGTTCTCACAACTGTTTCAATAAAGTTTCCAGAAAGAAAAGGCAGCTCTGACGGAAGCACGCCTGAAAACTGAAACCCACCGCTCAGTAAAGTAAGCACCACTTCCTCCTGGGAGATCCCAGCTTCCTTTCCCAGGCCGGAGCAGGAGTAAAATCTGCTCCGGCCTGAGTGCTCACGCTCCACTTTCCCCCTCAGACCTAAGTTCAGCTCAGAGAAGCTCTGAGAGGATCCATCAGCAGGTCCAGGTCACTAAGGCTACGTTCACGCTGCAGGTGAAAGCGCATGAAATCCGACTTTTTCAACCCTCTGCGACTCATATCCGATCACGGTGTGACAGTGTGAACGGCACAAATCCGACCTGGGTCACTTCCGTATGTGGTCCTGAATCCGACACATATCTGATGTTTTAGAAAGCGGCTGCTGTTTGACGGTCACGTCGCATTAAATCCGTCTTTTACGTCCCTGACACAAGACAGACGCCGATTATCAGCGCCGGAGAAGACATCGCGAACGCTTCCTGTCCGTCCAGTACAACTGCTGGGAAGACAGTGTTGGAGAAACGTGAACATTTTATTTGTTCTGTATAATCTGCAGATTCTGACAGAAGTTATTTTGTTATGTAAATAACAAAATAACTTTATAACTTAAAGCAAAATTGGGAAACGTAAAGACTGTTTGTTCTGGGTCCAAACAGAGCGCGCTGTGTGTGACGTCTTCTTTTGCGCATGCGGCCGCTTTGAGCGTTTGCTGTCGCATTTTATTTGTAGTGTGAACGAGCAGACAAAACAATCGGATTTGAGCATTAAGACCTGCAGAGTGAACGTAGCCTATATGATCTGCTGCTGGTTTGGATCGCTCTGTGCAAAAGTCCTGAGCCTCAGCTTCACCACTCTGAAGCTCTCGGGTACTTGGACACCTGAGCAACAGTTACACTAACTGGCTTTAAATAGCTGGAGGACAGCTGATGAACAGCTGGAGGATTACAGAGGAGCGCTGCATCAGAGGAGAGGCTCGGGCCTCGGTCATCCTTATTTCCCGTCTAAGCCCCGCCCCCATTCTCTTTCGTCTGATTGGCTGACTTTAGGAAGCTGCAGAGGGGCCCGACCCAGTGCTTTACCTTACTTTTGCACACGCGCCCGTCACTTTGTGAAACTCTGGCCACATTTAACATGAAACCTTAGAGCTAACTAGATCAGATGGAACCTCAGCGTGCTGCGTAAACTCCTACCTGTGCGCTCACCTGTGCGCTCACAGAGGGAGGCAGGAGCCAGAGTCGGTGTAACCGTCCTCTCACTCCGATGAAGATTAAACTTGGACACATTTATAGAAACATTTCAGATATTTGTTCGCAGTGACCGTCAGAGCAGCTGAGGGTGGACTACACCTCCCGTGATGCCCCGGGTCAGTGTCCCTCACAGGGCCCGATAAACCTCCCACTCAGCGTGCTCTTCCTCACCCCTCTCACCTCTGCAGTGACCGTTTCCGATGAACAGCAGGAGGAAGAGGAGCCAGCTGATGCCCAGCAGCTCCACTATCCCTCCCATCTTCATCCTCCTCTTCTTCTCTCCTGAATTAAAGTGCCTCCTCTCCCTCCGTGTGTTACTGCAGTCTGCGCTCTCTCTGTCTCCCCCCGCGGAGCTTCATGTTCAGCACCCAGAGCAGCTTTTCTTCCTCGGCCGGGCCATGGTAGTCTGTCCCGGGTCTACACCGTCCGCGAGCTTCCCGCCCGGACCCCAAAATGTCCCAGAGGTCAAAGGTCAGCCCCGAGTGTGTGTGGGTGTTTGCTCTGAGAAGTCCCGTCCGAGCTGAAGCGCGTCTGATATTTCTCTCCTTGGAAACTCGACTGAAGCTGAAGCAAGCTGGCGGAAACAGCCGCAGCTTCCTGTGCGGTTCTTCAAAATAATAGCATCAAGACCAATCATCTCAAGAGGAGCAAAACTAAAATCATAAAATTTAAATCAAGTCCGTCTTAATAATGTTCCAGTAAACACGAATATCAATGAATATAAAAAGATTTTGAAAATTATTTTAAAACATTGATTTGATTACTGGATGTGGACCTCACACAAATTACCAGAAGTGGACAAAAGTCAGTTCCTGTAAGGTCAAAGGTCACATCAGTAGACTTGATAGATGTAGATGATAATGAATACAGTCAACAGGGCACAGTCTCTGTTTGCATTTTTACTTGATTTGATGATTCATTCCTGTAGGCAGAGGTATGACGTTTGATCCACATCAATGAAAATTACAACCTGTACCACACACTCTGAGCTGAGCGTGAACAGGAAGGACAGACTGCAGTAATAGGACGTTTGATGAAACACTATAGGATGATCCCTTTAAGGACCTTTTCAGCTTCCTGTGATCCTGCCAGGATCACCTGACAGGTGTTGAGTCAAAACTCTGAGCAGTGGAGCTGAAATCACTCCATTCACATCGATGTCATTACCTAAAAAACAAAAACGCATTGAAGATGGTCTCATTAGTACTATATAGTGTTTGGATGACTGTTTTCTGTCTGTTACTCTCATGTGAACTCCAGGATCTGATGCAGATTCTAAAGTCTTTATTGGTGATTAAATAAAGTAATATTTTCATGCCAGGCTTTTGAACAAAATAAGCTAATCAGCTAATCAAGAAAATACTATAATTTTTTTCTATATAAACCCATAATTAATGCTGTTTTACTCACAGCAAATACAAATTCATGATCACAGGAGCTGCTTCACTCCACGGAGTACTTTGAATAAAGGTGACACTTCGCTATCTGACCTATGTAAGTAAATTAAAATAACGTTCAGCACAATACTTTTCTCTCTGCACAAGCCCAGGCTTTTATTTTGAAGTCAAAGCAGCTCACGCAGAGGTCAATGGACGCTTTCAGTTCACGTGACAAAACTAATATGCCGTCAAAGTGCGCACGCGCAGATTCTTACGGCGAGCACAGTGACGTATTCAGTTTGTGTAAAAGCTTTAAACTTCAAAAGCAGACGTGTGTCACGTGACAGGAATAAAAACGTCATATTCTTATTAAACTAAAACCGCTTCTCTGAAACTCACCTGAGCCCAGGTGTTGATCACAGACAAACAGCATAGTCACGTGATTTATCAGAACGCAGCTTCAGTCAGCCTGACGCTCAGTGGCGGTCCTAGCCTGTTTGGCGCCCTGGGCGAACACTCCCCCTGGCGTTACTGGCACTGCTGTAACTGCAGCCTCGTCGTCTCGTCTCTATATGCTGGACTGTCTGTAGCGGAGATGACAATAAAGTTTACTTTGACTTCAGCACCGCGCAGGCGCACTGAGGGCTCTCGAGCTCACTTTTCATGTATAAAATTTTGAAAAAACATCGCTGCTAAATCTGTATCATGATGTCTGGTGTTTTTGTGTTTGTTGCTTTGTTTTTATTTTGCGAGTTGGTTATTAGACGCCGCCCCGCCCTCTCCTCCCTGTGCCGCAAGCAGCAGGCGCACCTCGCAAACAGAGGGCGCCCTTACTCCCAGCAAATGGGCGATAGAAAACCGATCGGTGCCTACGACATTCCCAATATGCGCTGGCTGATGTCGGGGCAGCATGAGTACGAGCAGTTTTTTTTAATTTATTTATTTTTTGCAGATGCCCGTGATGCCGCCCCGGGCAACCGCCCGTGTCAAAAACCGCTACTGCTGACGCTTCAGGGAGCAAACTGACCAATGAGGCGCTGACTTTGAATACAGTGTTGTGCCAAAAACTGATTGCTGCCATAAGCTATAAATGACTTGTTGGTCTATAATACGTCAAACATGTCAACTTTACATTTTTGGCAGTGACTTTTATATCTCCTTTATTTATCCAGTTAAAAAAAAAAAGTCAGAAATTGCAACAAATAAAACAGTTCTGTAAACACTTAAAGTGGGGAAAAGACGGGATTGGTCATAATGAAAGTACAATAGCACAGAGTTATTAAGATACTTTATGAAAAGGGGTAATTTTAAGGTTTTGCCTATAACCCTGTTATAAACCCTGTTCATGTAAAGATATTACTCACACTGGAAATCAGTTTTTGGCACAACACCGGCACAGAGTCCAGGCAGTGTGGAGGTGACAGGAGGACAGCAAGCTGGAGTCCACATGTGCAGAAGAGGGAAGGTGATGATGATGAAGGTGGTGTTGGGAGAGGCATGGAGGCAGAATCTCCTGCAGCAGCTTACACTTAATGAATCACGTGACCTCCACTTAAAAGTGTCACATGACTGCAGGTGGAAGTTGTTTTCAACCAATCAGGGTGCAAACCTGCTCAGACCCGTGCTGGGAATAACCTTGTACTTTACTGACAGTATTTATACTTTATCATAGTACTTGTGTACTCGTGCCGTGACCCTGCCCCCTCTACATTTATGACATCACGCATCACAGTATTTTAGAAACCTGTCAAACACACGTTTCAAATTTTATTTGTATTTATCCAGAAAATAAACCAAGTTCATGTTTTTACCCCAAAATCTGAAAGCAGTGAGAAATCAGAACATTGAACCCATAAAACTGACGTCAAACATTAAATAACTGGAATCTTACATCTTATGATGAGCTTCATTATTCTTCAGCTTCTTGCTCTAACAGTGAACTTGAAGAAGAAGAATGTTGAATATTTGCACACCAGTGATCACAGAAACATGGAAATGAGCTGTTATGACCTCACACTGATGTTTCATGTTTTCTGGATTTGTTTCTGCTCAAATACTCTGACCTTCGCGACCTCATTGGACAGGAAGTGTGGGAACGCGTTCTCGCCGCTGTGTGCGTCTCGTCAGTTCTGCTTTGTAAACGTAGGTTTGCAGCACTGACTGTGAAGCGTTTCAGGAGATGACAAATCCCAACACGTTCGGTTCTAAAGGGGAATGTAACCAGGATTAAGAGCTGAGTCAGACGCTTCAGAGGGACCTAAACTCAGGTCTGACCCACCGATGTATCCTCAGCACTTCCTGCTGAGTTTATGTTCTGGTCTCTGCACAGCTGGCTCACAGCTGTGTGAAGTCTTTTATGGGCCATCGGACGATTTAGTTATGATCTGTATATAAAAGATGGATGTAGCTTCCTGTTGTGAATCCTAAACCTGCATGAGGCTCCTGCTCAGCTGATCTGAGGCCCAACTGGATAAAACAGGAAGTTTATTTTGGTGGGTTTAGGGCGGGGAAAACTTTTGAGTAGGCCAAACGCTCTGCAGGAGATTTCTGTTTTCAGAGATGAAGCCGTTCATTACCTTAAAAATAACAGTCATGAATTCAAATTAGACAG
Source organism: Haplochromis burtoni (assembly GCF_018398535.1). Classification (NCBI taxonomy): domain Eukaryota; kingdom Metazoa; phylum Chordata; class Actinopteri; order Cichliformes; family Cichlidae; genus Haplochromis; species Haplochromis burtoni. Next base: position 59,347 of record NW_024583200.1, on the reverse strand, counting down.
AAATATGAATTTTAATTTGACAAATTTCAAAGTATTTTACAATAAGTACAGGTTACAGATGAAAATCAGATCAAAGATGAAAACTGACCATTTCGTGGTGGATGATGACACACACCTGATTCTAGTTACATTACTGAAAGAAGAAGTTCAAACAGGAAGCTTTCTGCAATCAGCTGAGCTGTTGAAACATTAGTCACTCAGCGCGATCTCACGGAGAAGACGAACACGGCAGACATGTTTGAAAGATTTACAGCTTTGGCGTGAAGCGGCGGGCCGGCAGAGCTTGACCTCACCGCCCCGATCGTCCTTTTCTGTTAGGATCTCCTCGCCACCTGACTCAGCTGCCGGTACAGCTGGATGGTCATGAGCTGGATCTCCGGATCTCCGGGTTTGATGTCGATGGCTCTGAGGAAGAAGTCCAGGGCCTCGTCCAGCTCAGCTTTGCTGTAGCACTCCCGCCCTCGCTGCACCAGCGAGTCATAGCTCTCGTCCTCGACCTCCTTTACACCTGTCTCGGCGGTGCACTGATCCATCGCCTCGTTTGATACCAACTCAGGCTCGGTGGACGTTTCCTCCAGGAGGCTCCCTTCTCCATATTCCTCAGTGTCTCCTGACTCAAAGTCTCCTTCCTCCTCAAATTCCTCCTCCATCTCCTCTTCTACAAACTCCTCCTCTGAGTTTACAGTCTCTCCACTGGGTTCCTCCTCCTCAACCTCATCATGAGCCAAACCAATCATGTCCTCTTCGGCCTCATCTGAATGGACATCCGAAGCATCAAAATCATCTTCATGGCTGTCCTGGTTGTCCATGTCCTCAATGATGGAATGGAGGAAGGAGCGGTGAGAAGCCACGGACGTGTTTCCACCAATGCTCTTTCGAGTACGGAGCGGCGTGGTGCCAGTGCACGCTGACTTTGGCGTCGATGCTCCGGAAACCTGGAAGGAGTTCTCAAGCTGCCCATCATCCTCCTCCTGCGTCTCCTCTTCACTGTCATAAATCACAGCAGCCTTTTTCTTCCTGATACCCACGACTGAGTCATGTGACTCATTGAGGCTGACGGAGCGGCCGTTGCTCGCGCTGTAACTTGATGCTTCTTTCTGCTGCCACTCACAAAGAGATTTACCCACGTCGAAACTTCCCTCCAGCTGCAGCTGAGACAGCAGCTCCTCCTCCTCCTGCAGCTCCTCCTCCTCCTGCACCACCGCCTCACCGTGATCGGCGCCACTGTCCTCCAGCTGTAGGTTGAAGTTGCCATTCAAAGACTCGAGCTCGCTGCAGATTCTGGATGATGTGTCGGCTCCGAGGCTCAAACTGGAGACGCGCAGCGCGGAAAGTCTTCTGTTCTCTGGAGGAGTGACGTGAGGAGACCCCAGCTCCATCTCGGAGTCATCGTACTTCAGGGTCAAATGTCCCATCATCTTCTGCTCATCTTCATCGGCTGCTGTAACATACAGACTCGCGGCCGCAGATTCATTGAGTCCTTCTCTGACTGAGGTGTCAGCTACGTCACCAGCCTCCATCAGCACCACAGATACCTCGATCGGATCTGCCGCCTCCAACAAGTTCCTTTCCAGCTTCACTGACGGGTGTTTCGGAGAATCCAGGTTCTGCTCAGCGAGGCTATGGTGGCTGACCTCTGCTGTGCTCTCCTCTGCAGTCAGATCAATCACTCCCTTGCTGAGATTCTCCAGAGTGGCCTCCTTCCCAGAAGCAGTCTGTTCCAAATCCACCACAGCTGGAGACCAGGCCAGGCTCGTGTCCTGCTTCGGATATGAAGGATGTGGTTTCTTCTCATGGGACCGCTCCCGGCTGTTGTTGTCTGCTGGGTATCGGAGCCATGCCGGCTCCGTGCTGGACACCATGCTCTCTGCCAGCTGCATCTGCAGCTCAGACTCCGCCTTCATGAGCTCCTGAGCCTTCTGGACCCGCCCTTCGATGTAATGATGCTCCTCTTGGTTCTCGAGGGCCTCGTCGTGGTTGATGTCAAGTGTAAACATGAGGTCATGGTCAGAAATCCCAAACATCTCCATGGTGTGGAGGTGTGTGATATGTTTGTCGAGCTCAGGGTCAGTGCGCCGGTGCCTGGCGTGCAGCGCCTGAAGCTGGAGCTGTGTAGAGGAGGACCGCGTGTCCTCCAAGGTGAAGAGCTCCTTCAACTCCTGTTTGCTGAAGTACCGAAACGGGTTCTTCTTGTCCCCGGTATTCTGCCTAATAAGAGAGTCTTTGAAAACCTGCCGGCGGTAAATCTTCTCCTCCACAGTGCCGCAGGTGATCAGCCTGTAGACGACGACGTTTTCAGTCTGGCCTATGCGGTACGCCCTGTCAACGGCCTGGGCGTCTGTCGCAGGGTTCCAGCTGGGGTCGTAGATGACCACCCTGTCGGCTGCTGTTAAGGTGATGCCGACTCCACCGACCTGGGTGGTGAGGAGGAAGACTGAGTACCGTTTGTCAGTCTGGAACAGAGAGATGAGCCTCTCTCGCTCTGCGATCTGAGTGATGGTTCCATCTAGCCGCAGCACTTTGAAGCCTCTGTTGCCCAGGATGCGCTCGATGATGTCGAGCACCTTCCTGTAATGGGCAAAGACGAGGGTGCGGTGGCCTTCCTGCCTGAGCCGATCTAGGAGAGAGAAAAGAAAGACCATCTTCCCAGACTCTGAGATCAAGGTGTGATCAGGAACGCTGGTGATGCTGTGATCGTTGGCCTCTGTGGTCTCCTGGCAGTCAGCTGCACTCTCCTCCAAGCCTAACTTGGCTATGGCGGCAGCAGAGAGGAGCCTCGGGTGGTCGCACAGCTTTTTCAGAATGTTTAACTCAGCTAGAGGCGATCGGGTGGTCAGCAGGAGCTCTCTGATGTGGTCCAGCGATATGAACTGCCTGTAGATGTCCTCCTGAACGGCACTCAGGTAAGTCCAGACAATCAGGTCGTTTTTTCTCGTCAATTTGGGCATCACCGCTCCAGAGTCTGCTTCAAGGTTTGGAACATGGTCTTCCATTTCCTCCAAGTGTTCCTTGTTACGTGTGCTGTTTGTTTTGTTTTTCTGTACTTCGGACTTTGTCCTGCGCAGGAAATACGGTTTTATTATTGCCATCAGGTTCTCTGACATCCGGGATCCCAGCGCCTTTTCTCCTGGAGTGGCGTCCTTCTCCCGGGCCCGGGTGATGGGGTTCTCGTACTCCGCTTTGAATGTTTTCGCCATGCCGAGGAGGGTGCCCTGACAGGCAAAGTCGAAGAGAGCCCACATTTCTCTCAGGTTGTTCTGGACCGGAGTTCCTGTGAGTAGAACTCGGTTCTTGGACGGTATGGCGTAGGCACTTTTGGCGGTTTTGGTGGTTGTGCTTTTTATCTTGTGAGCCTCGTCCAGGATCATATAGTCCCATGTGAACTCTTTGCCATTGTAGGTGGACAGCTGCTGCCAGTTGTTTAAGAGCATCGTGTAGGTGGTGATGATGACGCCGCACCTCCTCTGAACTTTCTCCAGATTCCTGGTCCTCTCTCCTTTGCTGATGCCATGAAACTCCTTCACCCTCATGCCCGGAGTCCATTTGGAGAACTCCTTGGTCCAGTTTGTGATGAGGGAAGTCGGCATGATCAGGAGTGTGTGTTTAGCCAGCTCATTGTCGTACATGCCAGAGAGGAATGATATCACCTGGATGGTTTTGCCCAGTCCCATGTCATCAGCTAAAATCCCGCCTTTCCGGCCATCTCTGTAGAGACTGTACAAGAAGGCCACTCCATCCCTCTGGTAGTCGTACAGCTTGTCATACAGCTCTTTAAAAAGCATTAAACCGCTGCTGTTAACATTAACAAACTCGTCATCATCTTCCTCCAAGTCATTCTCAGCGATGAGCTCTTCGATTTTTTTGATCCGGCTTTCCAGTTTGTGACTGTGGTGAATGTTGTAAGCCAGTCTGAAGAACTCCAGCGCTCTGTGCAGGTCTCCCTGTCGGGCAGCGTCTTTGCCATCTTGAATGAACCTGAACGAAAGCAAAGCAAACGTCATTAGTAAGTAATGCTAGAGCTGGGCGATAGAACGATAACGATATGTATTGTGAAATAACTTTTTCTCGATAGAAAGATTAAACTATTGTGATCGACCTCACCGCTCGTCCTCTTAAAAAAAAAAAAAAAAAAAAAAAGAAGAACAGCCAATCCAAATTAAGTAGCGCAGAGCCGAACCAATCACAGCCGCAGCGTCACGTCACGTGACTTGTTACGTACAGCACAAGTGCCAAGCCGCACATGTGTATTTGTTTGGGAAGCAGCCAGCCGCCGTGCCGCCGGGTAACGGAGGAAATGAGTGCGCCGAGAGCGCGACCGAAGGTTACCGAGGAGAAGACAGACGATGGTTCCAACGCCGGAGAGATTGTTGAACGGAAGAGCCACAGAAGCTCCGTAGTGTGAAGGTATTTCAGTTATTTCAAGTCTGACAAAAACAGAAGCTGCACTGTAAATGTGCCGAAAGCAAGTCTGGAAATACAATAAAGCGGTGCAGCTCAGTCTCTGACTGGAAGCGCTAATTCGTCATTCGGCTTTTGTCAGACTAAAGTAACTGTTAAAACTGTTTGAAAAGCTAAGCTATACAACAAGGAGAGATTGAGAATTTCCTTTTAGTTCTCAGTTTATTTGATATTGACAAAAGTTAGTCAGTTTTGTCTGTTCTTCTGTAAAACAAACTAAGATTTATTTTTAGAATTAATATTTTGTTTCTAAGTGGAATTGACAGTTTAGTCTGTTTCGTTTGTTCTATTTTGAAACTTAAACGCTTTAGCGGCTGCCTTTTGTGTAGTTTGCAATATTTGCCTTTATTTATCTGAAAAAGTCTCATGTTCCTTAAGTACATCTACCCTGTTGAACTTATTATGGGAAATAAATATTTAAATAAAAACAAGCTGCTGATTATTTCACATTTTACTTGTGAGCAACGGCACATTTAAATCTTACAAATATAGTTATTTGGCTTATATCGTGATATCGTTATCGCCTGAAATGAAAAAACATATCGTGATATGAAAAAAATCTCATATCGCCCAGCTCCAAGTAATGCCTAACGCTTTTCTTTCCAAGCTCCTTAGACTATGATGACCTGGATGACCGAGGACCTTCACAGACAGTAATGATTCGCTAATGATAGTCTTTGAGTGCAGGTAAACCGTTCACCTGAGGGCAAAACAGGACAGGTCTGCCAAAATGCATCACGCAGTCACCGCTGGGTGTGTGTCAGTGATTTCACTTTTGTGAGTAAATAATTAGTGGGGGATGGAACAGGAAACATCAGGATGGAAACCCCTGAAGACCAGAACTGATGGATCTTATGTAGTTACTAACAATTCACAGAACTGTAGTTACATAAATAACAGCTTTACTGAAAGCATCAGGGATCGCTTCTGTTTCTATCAAATTTACTCTGATATTAAAAGATCAGATTAAAGTGACAGTTTTAATTCAAACTTGTACATGTAAAACTGAGATATGTATTTAATACATTCACTTTAGTATCCGAGTTTGTTCTCACCATTATGGCGAGCATCTGATCAGATAACCCAAATTAACAAATATTAAGAAGACTTAAAAAAAAAAAAAGAAGAAATAAAGTTAAATTATTGTCTAATGTCAGAGAAAGTAGAAATTAGATTACAGTTGGGCACAATTAGTCCACTATCAAAATCGTCAATGACTAATTTAATAGTCAACGCGTCGTTTGAAGCTTTGTATGATCCTGAAACCTGCAGGAATAAGTAGCAGGATTTAAGAGTGTAATAATGGACTGAAACAGAAGATGGCAGCACTGCATGTACAAGGATGCCAGCAGCAGTGAAGTCTGGGAGCATAAAAGAAGAACGTCCAACGCAAAATCTGCAGAGTGGAACTTGCCTTCCATGGCAGTGCTGGGAGGAGGCACGTCGTGGCTTCTGACGACAAAGTGGTACCATCGTCTCAGTAAGCGAATTGGCCAGTTAGCTGCTAACAGCAGTGAGCTACTCATACTGATAGGTGTAAATGTTATGTTACTGCACTGCTAAACAATACGTTCGCCTTTGATGGACGACTTTGTCACCAAGCCAACAACTTGCACACCTTGGCACCAATTTTTGGGGCCTTTCGTTTTGTTGCTACAATCTGAAAATTTCATTAAGAGTTGATTAAACTATCATCTTGTCTTTATTTTTAGTTAGCACATACCTTAAACACTTCAAGCTGTAAGCTAATGATAGTTTGAGCAGATGCTGCTGGTGCAATAGGCTGTATGTTTTCCATCCAATGGATACATGATCTGATTAGTCGACTAATCGCAAAAATAATCAGTGTCTAGTCGACTATCAGAATATTCGTTTGTGGCAGCCCTAGAATACAGTGCAGTTTATTTGGAGCTGCATGAACATAAATAATTTGGTTTCTCCACTGAAACGAGCTGTGAACAAACAGGATGTAGGGAAGTCGTTCAGTTAAGCTTAAAGTGGGAAATGTGGCCTCATCCTGGAAAGCAGAGCTGAAGGAAAATTCTCGATGATTTAACCTTACAGTTTGAACAGAAGACTGAAAGCATGTTTCAGCTTTTCCTCCTCACCCTTATCTTCCCTGCTTAGCCTCTATGTCCTTGTCTTGTCTTGTGTGCATTTACTTACCCTGGAACAGTCTCTCACTGTCCTTCTCTAAAACCTAAAAGGGAACTATGGATTTGATCAACTGGTCTCTGACTGCTATTGACACCCTTTACGCACTCATCCCCCTCCCTTCCAAATGCTAGAGTGCTAAATTCGAGCTGCTCACAAAGGAGAAATCAACAATATTCAACATTTGGACACCACAGCGCCAGCTGCTAGGCCCAAGGCTGGAGCGCACCAAAACAACTCCCTGATAACGACTGTGTGATGACTATTCTTCCCGTCCCCCTTCCAAACGCCTTTGATGCTTGTTTCCTGCGGGGGAAGACAGCGGGTCTGCGTGCCGCGCTGAAATGATAGCATGGTG
>NW_024583200.1:17470-34064 GCF_018398535.1 Haplochromis burtoni | reverse complement strand
TAGGACGACTGCTGTGTTCCTTCGGATTACCCCCCACCCCCCTTTCCATCCCCTGTGGCTTGTCATGTGCTCTAATGTTGTGCTGTGGACATTAATGTGCTCTCTGTGCAGAGGAGTTTTTTTGTTTCCTGTTCTCATGCTGTCTCTCTTTTAGCGGAGCGGAGGTGTAAGTGCCTGGCTTAAAACAGGACATGTTAGCTGCATTTAACCTTCAGTTACTCTTTATATAGTTGGTAGGAGTCAGACCATGTTTCTTTTTAGCTGAAAAGCATTACACCAGGTAACCTGCAGTGTTGAAAACTTTTCCATCGATGTTTGCTGCCCTACAATCCGTCCTGGTCTGTAGTAAAACCAGCGACATTTGACTGTCCTGTTGCTCCCATTTATACACCCTATTTAAAATCGAAAACTTAAAATTGTCCGTAGCCTAAAGTTGTTACCACTGTCCTGTTTGAAATGGATACTAACTAGCTGACTGAATGCCCATTAACCTTATAACTCCCGGTGTGTGTGTGTGTGTGTGTGTGTGTGTGTGTGTTTGTGTACACAGAGTGTGTGACGAGGACCCAGGCTCAGAGAGACTTGATGAATTTAAGAATCTTATGATTTAATAAAGAAATTTACAGACTTGCACAGAGATGGTAAAATTTCGATGACTGATAACAGAGACGAAGACAACAGATGACAAGGACAGGGAGGAACAGGGGTTTAAACACACCAAGGAGACAGTCAGAGAGAACTCGGGACAACTGGAGACATTTAAGGATGCAGGGACCGAAAGAGACACGGAAGAAGTCTCATCGTGATGTGTAAAGTTTATCTTGCTTGGCATGGACAGCTCTCTGGGTGCTCAGCACCCCCAAAACTCTGATCCTAGAATCGCCCCTGCTCTGAGGTGTTTGACATGGTTAGTGATGTTGCCACAACCATACATGCCAACCCTCCTGATTTTTCAAGGAGAATACCGAATTTCAGTGCCCCTCCCGAAAATCTCCCGGAGCCTCCATTCTCCTGTATTTCTCCTGATTTTCCACCCAGGCAACAAAATTGAAAAAGCATATCGCAGAATTCATAGCGCGGCCAGCCAATTCCAGTTTCCAACAATGGCGGCAGCGACTTAGTTTTAATATTACTCTTATTTCTCTTTCTGGGTCGCAAAAAACTTTTAACATATTTTCAGGTGAGAATGTAGCTGTGTAAACTTCAAATATCTGAGCCGACACATCGTCTTCAAACCCCCGCAGTCTTTCACTACTCGGGTCAAACATGATATAGAAGTCACTTTGATAACTTAAACATGTTCTCGTTTGGCTTTTTCAGTGTTTTATTTGTTCGAGAGTAAATCGGTTTGGCTGAGATCAAAGTTATTAGATCAAGTCAAGTCAACTTTATTGTCAATTCTGCCACATGTACAGGACATACAGAGAATAGAAACTACGTTACTCTCAATCCCTAGATAAAAAAGCAAATGAACATTTAAATATAAGAGTGATTAAAAAATGCAGGTAAAATAATTAAAAAGTAAAAATTTAAATAAATAAATACAATACAATTTTACATATAACAAGAAAGCTATACAATATACAATATAATGGGTAAATGACATTGGGTGTAAACCAGGCAGAGTAGTGCAAATAGGCAAATAGTGCAAATGGAGATTTAGTAATGTACGGTAAGAGATAGTGTAACAACAAAGTCTTATGAGGTAATGGCAGTCCAATGCTCCACAAAGTGACTGGTAACTGGTGCAGGCCAGTGAGTGAGTCAGAGTGTGTGTGTGTGTGTGTGTGTGTGTGACAGGTGAGTGTGTGTGTGTGTGTGTGTGTGTGTGTGTGTGTGTGTGTGACAGAGTTCAGTGAGACCATGGAGGAGAAGAGGGGAGAGGGGGCAGAATCGGGAGGGAGTTAAGCTTCCTGACAGCCTGATGGATGAAGCTGTCCTTCAGTCTGCTGGTCCTGGCCTGGAGACTCCGCAGTCTCCTCCCCGACGGCAGCAGCTTGAAGAAGCTTTGCATTGGGTGCGTGGGATCAGCCGCTATGCAAAGGGCTTTTTTAGTGAGACGGGTGCTGTAAATGTCCTGGAGGGAGGGGAGAGAGACACCAATGATCCTCTCTGCTAGATTAGATTAGATTAAATTTCATTTAATTTTATTAATCCCTCAGGAGGGTTCCTCCGGGGTTTTCACACAGCTGAATAAACGTCAAACAGAAAATGATTAAACAGAAGTGTGAAACAGTGGCGAGTTTACGTCAGCGCCCGGTTATATTTTAGATAGCAAGGAGCAGACGGCAGTTTCACTCCACCAAGGGAGCTCGTGACGTACTACCCAGCTTTCTTTAGACCACGAAGGGCGGGTCCTCAGATGGAAGCAGCCTCTGAATTTGGACACTCCCGCTGTTTCCAGGCCGGCCAATAATAACGGTGACATGTAACGTATTTTATCCAATAAATAAACCCTGTAAAATGTATTTATTGAGGTTTTCCTGGGAATATCACCAAAATTCGAGCTTTGGAAAACGCCGTATTTCATCCAGTGTCTACCCTCAATTACTGAATAAAAATAATAATTCCCACCACAAACACATGTGCAGGGGACATGGTTGACGCTTCCGGACTGGACAGGTTGAAGTTTAGCTGACGGTGTTTCCCTCCTCTCCGTCCTGAGTGGCGCGATCTGGTTTGATGTTCTCAGGACTTAAAAGCAGTTTTTGTTTATTTTGAGCTTTTTGAGTTTTTGATGTAAAACAGCTAAAAATGAAAATGTCTTAGACTCTTGTAACTGTTAAAGATGAATATTGGCGATATTTAGTTTCGCCAGTAGGTGGCAGTGGCGGCTCAGACAAACGGGTGACCGGCAAAATAATCCCTCACAAAAGTAACGCAGGCCACTTATTGTAATGGCAGCCGTCAGTAAAACAGAACTGTTTTGCTGTGTTTCAGCGCAATAAACCTCCACGTGCACCTGGATGAACCTCGTCTTCCGTCAGTGTGTAACACGTCTTCAAAGTGGGTGACTTCCATCCTTTTTATACAGTCTGTGGTCTGGAAGCAGCCCAGGACATTTTACTCCAACCAGGATTTTAAAATCAGCCCATTCTGCAGAAAGGCTCATAAATAAAGAACCTCGGCAGTAAAAGACGGTCGATGAGTAAACGCTTATTAACCCCGATTCTTTCGTCCCCATGATAGAACAGAGAAAACCGACTCATAGTGTGTTAAAACATTTATATTTCTTTTATTCAATCATCTTCCGGAAGAGAGAGACCCCTGCACAGCCCAAAACGCCAGTTGCAGGATCTCGAACATTAGAATCACAAACTGTGCCTCATGTAGGTTTGATTTCTGTACTTTACACGTCACAGTTTCAAACATTGCTTATATGGCAAAGTTCCTCTTTTCTGTGTCTTATCTATTAATATGGCTGTGCACTAAAACTTCCTGTTGTTCAGTCTGGCTGAGCACTTAGTTTGGGAGTCAAAAGTGGCCTTGCTCTACAAACCTTCATGATTAAAGAACATAAAACAATATAATGAGAAAATAAGGATACTGAGGATATTAGTTACATGACTCTCTGATTGCAGAATGTAAAATTTCCAGATTTCTAAACGTTTGAAACTCATGTACAAAAATCTCAATCAGAACTTTGTGTGCAACAAATTATTCACAGAATAACTCAGAGAATCGGCGCCGTCTCCAGAGCTTTGACTCGAGTGGCGAACAGCAGGACGTTCTTCTCCACCTCTGCGTTGATCTGCGCCTGCGAGGCTCGCGGGTTCTGTCGCAGGAACTGTGCGATGCTCAGGATGCAGTCTCGCTGAGGACACGGAACAGAACGACATGCATCGTGAGGAAATGACACGCGAGCAGAGAGGTGGATGTGATCGGCGCCCCCGCTGTACCTTGTAGGCGTCAACTTTGTCCTGGCCGGTGATCCGATTCAGCAGCTCTCTGCCGACCTGGACGCCCGTCACCGCCGCCAAGATCCTCCGGTCCTCCTCAGTCTGAGAGTTCAACCATCGCAGCAGCGCCACCTGCAGGAAACACGATGAGAACCAATCGCAGAGTTTTTGTCTGTAAACCCAGCAGACATGCCACAGGTGTTTTTATGAACACAAAAAGTGAAAAAGATGAACAGAAACAAGCTGGGGCTCTTTAGATTCTCCCGTAAACTCACTAAACTAGACCAAAGACAGAGCTGATGGAGAAAGACGCAGCATCCCTCTGTGCAGGTGAGCCTCAGCAGCCAATCAGGAGCAGGGACTGAACTTAAAAACGAACTGGATGAAAAACAGGTGGGTGTACAGAGGCTGAGGGCTGGACTGTGGATCAGGAAGTGACTTCAGGTTTAACTGTGGGTATACAAGAGCTGCCGACAGACAGACAGACCTAAAGCGTGTACCTGCTGCCTGTGGGAAAGGAAGAGGGACAGGATAACACCTGAACACCTGCAGGTGTACCTGTGTCTTCAGGAGTATTTGTGGCTGTTTTCCTTTCAGCTGAGTTAGATTTTAATTTGACTCTGCTGATAGTTTGATGTTCCTGTGACCCTGCACCTGTGAAGATTACAAGGTCCATGACATGTCAGGGACCCTCCCACAGGATTTCAAATGTGGGACCAATTGTTCTTGGAGCGGAAGAAGCTTCTCTGATTAAGTCCAGGCGCTTTTCTCTCCAGGCTCCTTAGACTACGATGACTGAAACCTGTAATGATTCCTGAAAAATTAAATTGTTTCTGTTCTTATTAAAAGTCTTTTTGGTCGTTTCGATCGGACCTTCTCAGCCACGTTTAATTTACTGTGACACACGCTGTGATAAAAGTTTACATTTCATTTGTTTCACATCAGATTAAACGGATTTACCTGCTGGAATAACTGCGCGTTGCTCATCTCTCCTGTGTGGTTCACTGACCCGGACATGACCGGAAAACGGCCCCAAAACAGCGAAAAATCCCCAAACTAAGAAAAACGTCCCGAGATTAAACTAAAGCAAACTTCAGCAGCTCCTCTGTGTTCAGCAGCTTTCGCTGAATTTCACATTTATCCACAAATTCGACACGACAGTTTTTGTGGACGTACATGCCCCACTTCCTGTTTACATCACTTCTTCTTCGTCGCTTCAGAAGCAGCTCGGCGGCTCCACAGCGCCGCGTGCGTGAAACAAAACGCTGCTTCCGTCCGCGTGCTGCGCCACAACCGTGTCTCCGCGTGTTTGCCGCAGAGCTCCGACTGAGCGCTGGGTATCGATTCCATTTCTAAAATCGATTCAATTCCGTTTTGACTCAGACAGTCAGAAATATTCTAATTCTGATCAGTTATCAGTTCATCTCCATATTTTTATATCTATGTATAAAACAAAGTTCATCAGAGGCGTGAGCATCACAGCAGAGGCCTTTGTGTCAAAGGAACTGAGGATAAAACAGAAAATCATGAAGCAGATTTTCCTGGCCTGGCGTTTTATAGCAGATAGCTAGACTTGTCGTCAAGACCGAGACCAAAAAGTCTTTAAGCTGCAGCCAGATGCTGCTTCGTTTACGGGTGTCGGGCATATGTGTTTTTGCGATGCACAGCCCTCCTCACCGCTGTCCACTGTCTCACTCACTGAGAGGACAGACGCACGCTCCACGTGACTCTCACCCTCTCTGTTTTTCACACAATGATATTATCCTATATCCTCGCATGTGATTGGCCACAATATGGAGGGATTGGAGCATAGCTGAGCCCCTGTGTGAGAGCTGAGCAGCCAAAGGAAATTAAGTGAGGAGCGGCTCTCGCTCAGTGGGAGTCGAGTCTGATTCACTACAAAGCGCTCTGTAAGCACGGCTCTTAGAGCTGATGCTTTTGAAATGACACATCATCCAACGTTACGGTGTGTGTCATGGAAACTGTTGACTCCAGATCTCCCGACCACTATGTCGATCTGAGACGGGGAGACGGAGACAAGACGGAGACCACGTAAAAGTGGTCTCGAGACATCAAGTCTACAGATAACCTTAAAAAAATACTGCTGTCGATCCAAAACAGAAGAAAACCATGAATCAACATGTGAACATGACCTGATGCTGCTGAAGTGAAGCAGAGCAAAGTTACAGAGGTTTGATTACAGACACAGCTGAGCAATCATTTGTAAAAGTTTACATTTCTTCGGTTTGAACGGCAGAAATGAGGCATTGTTGTCAGAGGCCGACAGCGCTGAACACCGCAGCACTGCTGCGTGATAAGCAGAGAATAATGCAGAAAACAGAGATTTGATGGTAAACTGGTGTCTGAGGACACTGAGAGAGCTGTGCAGGAACTAAAAGCCAAAGTCAGAGCGAGTTCATGACGATGTTTATCAAGCGTGAAGCGTAGTTTGGACCTTCGTTTGCTGCAGGTTCAGTGAATTTTGGTTGGAGAGAGAAAACCTGCAGCATCAGAATCACCCCGTGACGTCGGGTGAACGATCCACACTCTGTGTTTACATGTTTCTGCTCTCATTTACTGTTTCGACTGTTTGCTGGTTGCTGAAATAGTTTTGTGAGATTCTGGCGTTTCTGGCAAAATACATTTATATTTAAAAATCGATTCTAATGAATCGATTTCACTTTATTCAAACTAAAATCGGCGGATTTTTTAAACCCACTCCTGCTCTGGCTCCATTTAAGCTCCTTTAAATAATTTCCTGTGTAAAAACTAAAACACGAGGTTTTCCTCGTTTCAGTTTCCCTGGAAACAAACAAACTTTTTAATTTTCTTTGTAATGCCTGAAAAAAAATAGTCACATCACTCTTCATTTACCCAGAATGCAGTGCAGACGCATGAAAACAATATGAATGATATTTCAGAGGGAGACATGAAGCCTCACAGACACATTTTATTGTTCCAGACAGCAGATAAATTCATTACTGTCAACATTTGTTTCACGGCAGCTTGTGTCGCTGCTGCGACCTTCATAGCCCGTCTCCTGAGCACAATGGCAGCAGTTTGACGGTGCCGGCGTCTTTCGGAGGTCACGCGGTTTCAGCCGTGCTCTTTGGGTTTGGAGAAGGAGCCCAGCTGTTTGGTGTTGGCGTTCCTCAGCTGCTCCAGCTGCCGCTGGCCCCGTCGGTATAAATACTCAATGTGCATCACGTCCGTCTTCTTGATGCGGGAGTTCTCTCGGAACTCGTCGCGGATTCGGGGGAGGAAGCCCGGTTTGTCCTGCCCGGCTCGCAGGAACTGCCGGTACAGAGCGAGGACCTGCTTCTGCAGCTTACTGTGCCGCAACATCAGACCGAGTCAGCAGAGACAAGAGTCCAATCAGAGAGCAGCTATGCACACATGACGCTCCAACACCGGCGTGTCTCCAGCTGCGCTCCCTCACACGCCCACTCTGAACACACCACGAGGCTCAGCTTCACCTGTTTCTTCTCATTCAGGGTCTTAAAGAAGACGTTTGCCTGCAGGAAGAACACAAAGAGAACTGAACAACAAAACAGCGTTCAGGAAGATTCATCGCGTCACGGTCGCTGATTTTATTCTCTCACAGGAGAAAACTGACACATTGAAGACACAACAGAAGGCGTCTGCTCACCTGCAGCTCCATATTTATATCCTGCAAGAACAGCTTTGCATCAATCAAAGTTCAAAATAATCCTTCTTTATCTCACGTTCTCTCTGTCTGCCTCCTAGCATGCCTTCCTCCTCTCCTCCTCGGACTTCGGTCAACAGCAGCACAGTTCCCCCTGAGCCAGACTGAATATAACAAATGTTCTCCTTCTACCTGCTTGTTTTTATTTCGAATGCATTCACTGGAGTTCTAATGAAGGAACACGTGTTTGTGTCTCTCTGTTTCCATTAATGTGGTCTGATCTTTAACTCATGTGTGTTTCATATTCCCGCACAAGCATGAACGTGCACGCGAGCCCCGACTGTGCACACAGGTGCCGACCTGCACGTAAAAGCACGTTTTTGTTTCAGTAAAGATTCTTCCTCCGTCCTTTTTTACCCCGCGCCTCTGCTGATTTTCTCATCACTGATTGTTTTCTGTGATAACTGAGCTCACCCGGCACACGTTATAACAACAACAGCGTTTAGGTGTGTCTCTCACTGAAACACATTTCAGCTAAAATAACATAAATAATTGATCTTTGGATTCTGACTGGATCCTTTGACCCTCCTGAGTAACAGTTTTTACAGTAACACATACAGTAGTATTAGCATTACTTATATTATAGTACTACACGCAGTATTACCGACTGCTGGACCTCAGGATTGATCAGCGAGAGCGATCAGTTCAACTTCCTGTTTACCTGACGGAGTTCCGCTCGGACCGGTTCGGACCGGCTCCGCTGCTTCACCTGTTTGTCCTATTCCACCGTCACAGGTACGTCTCCCGGCTCTCTGTGACCTTATTGCGTTATAACACCGGCCTGAGTCGCAATGACCAGGACAAACTACAAAACACGTGATTTCCGGGTCAGATTTTCACAATAAAGCACGCGCACAGACAAATAAAAGCTAATACCCGTTTTAAGAACGCTGCTCCTGATTGGTTAGAGCTCAGTTACCTTCTGATGTATTCATCTTAATTTGTACCGTCCAAATCGCCCGTGGGGGGTGTTCGAGTGGGTTAAAAGCTCTTACTGCGGCGGCGCGGAACAGGAAGATTAGTAGCACTTCCGGTGTCACCTTCTGGAGTCAAATGTCAAAACAGGCGAGCTGAAGCAGTTGGGCTCGTGCTTTTATCACCGGCATCTGTTTCCGGGGGAAGGCTTCCGTGATTTATGACGCCGGTACCTGCGGAGAAAGTAACGAAGTACTTTTAGTGAACTACAGTTCTCAGGATTCAGATCCGACAGTAAGAGAGGAAGCTCTCCCAGCTTCTGTCACACCTGGTAGAGACCAGAAACACCACACCTGGATCACAGGTGAGCCTCTGCGCGCTTGCAGTCACAGCCTCGAGCTTTGAGGTGTTTTTTTAGCTGATGAAGACGCTCTCTGTTCTTCCTCTTACAGACATGGAGATGACAGCTGAGGAACAGCAGCAGGTGGAGGAGCAGGTGGAGAGGCTGCTGAGTGGGCAGGGGTCAGAGGTCACTGTGTGTGATGTGGGCCTGGAGCAGAGCAAACCCGCCACTCTGAGGAAGAACGTCACCTACATCGTCTGTGCTGTCATCTTCAATGAAAAGGTGAACAGAGGTCACCACAGGTAGCCACTCAGTCTCATCAATACCCTTAAATGATCGATTATTTAATTAATTAACACTCCTTCAGGAGGAGGTGCTGATGGTCCAGGAGGCCAAACCGGACTGTTACAAACAGTGGTATCTTCCTGCTGGGAGGGTGGAGGTGGGAGAGAGCCTGGAGGAGGCAATGAAGAGGGAGGTGAGTGAGGAGGAGCCTGAAGCTGCAGCTCCTCCAGCGTCCAGCAGGGGGAGCAGTGAGTCAGTCCCTCCCATGTTAAAACAAACCTGTTTACAGCCTGATACACAAACAGTTTGGTCTCTGTGGATCATATACTCCTTCATAACAGCTGTACACAGAAGAGCGTTTCTATTACTCACCTGTTCAAATTGTATTAAGGCTTAAAATTTGCATTAATGGGGGCGTGGCCTCTTTGACTGACAGGTAGATGGTGGTACAGGTGGCTGTAGCAGCTAGCTGTGCTAGGCTTCACCTTAACTAATGGGAGTCCCTGAACTGGACCTCTGGACCGTGTTTGTGCTGTCGGAGCCTTTTGGAGCGTTTTAACGACATCATGTGACCAATAATATGCCTGCTGTGATGTCACTGTAGAAACAGAGCATCCGAGGAGGCGGAGCTACAGTTCAGATATTACTGAGCACTGATTAGCAGATATGTGTTTGTGTGATGTTTGCATAAGGTCCGTGAATGCAGCTTCCCAACTTTCTAACCAAGATATGTAGCATTAATTAACTCCTCCCACTTGACCAAATACGATCACTTAAGGTTGAAAAAGTCAAAATACTGAAATAACAGTTTGTTTTTTCATTGGGTAAGCACTGCCCTCCTTGCTTGCCCTGACAAAAACAACACTGCTTTGCAGACATCAGGAGGCGAGGAGGAGGAGTGATCTGGCTTTAACCTCAGTGTTATGTCACCTGTGTGAACATGTTTTTTTTTATTTGTATGTCAATAAAATGTCTGAAAAATCATAATCAGAGACTTTGTGGAGCCCCAGGTGGACATTAGAGGAACTGCAGGTTTTGGGGTTTCAGTGTTTTCTTGTCTTTTTAACTCTTTTATTAAGAAAGTACATAACAGTAGTATGACTCTCTACATTGCTTTTGCTTTCAGATTTGTAAACTTATAGTTGAAAAAAAAACCCCGTAAGAACTTGGGTTGGGGGTAGTGGGGCAGCCAAGTTAGCTTCGCATTATTAGCATGGGTATTTAAATCAGTGCACCAGCATAAAAGTGTCAGGCTTGATAGAAAATCC
The DNA here is from genome assembly GCF_018398535.1 of Haplochromis burtoni. Lineage (NCBI taxonomy): Eukaryota > Metazoa > Chordata > Actinopteri > Cichliformes > Cichlidae > Haplochromis > Haplochromis burtoni. The sequence continues at coordinate 23,648 of NW_024583200.1, read as the reverse complement.
CACCTCACAGGCTGAAACATATTCTGTAGAAGGTGTCCGTCTGCACTTTGAGAGAGAAAGACAGTTTTTCCATGGTATAGATGTCTTCTACAGAATATATCCAGTCTTCAGTCGTTGGTGGTTCAGGCTTGAACCATCTCCTTGTGAGGGCCTGTTTACTCGCAGCCGGCAGTCCCAGGAATTATGGAAATGGTTAGCACCATCTCCCCCACATCTCCAACAAGTGTCACCAGTTCCCAGATACCTTTTCTGAGCAGTGGGGATGAAGAAGCTCACGATGCTTTTCCAGCAAAATTCACGCCAAAGAACAGTGGTAGTCCACTGTATGCTTATGTGGTCCCAACACTCCTCTGGAATTGTCAGGTTAGCTTTTTTTCCCCACTTCACTTTAACATAAACAGTGCTGTTGTTTTTACACAGGATGCTGTTGTATAATCTGGAAATGATTTTATTGTGTGCTCCAGAATTAGTTAATGATGCAAATGTTTCTACAAATCGTCGATCGTTTAGATTCACTTTCAGGTCTTGATTAAAATAATTTCTGACCTGTAGATATCTGAAGAAATCGTCTGAGTCTAAATCATATTTTCTCCTTAAGGTTTCAAAGCTTTGAAATGCCCCCTTGCGGACAGATGATAATAATTAGTTAGGCCTGTTGGAATCCAGTTCTTGAAGCTCTTATCGCACTGATTCAGGGTAAAGTCTGAGTCATATACGCACTATCTAAAGACTTTAGAGGCATTTCCAAACCACAAATTCTTATTGCTAGTGTTGGTTCATCTGGCAGGTTTGTTTTGTTCTGTAGCTTTGTGTCTGATATTAAAGCTGTAGCTGGTATTACTTTAACATTTGTTCCTTCCAGATCTTTCCATCCCACAGTGTAATCTAAACAACAGAGACATATCAATGGCCTTAACTGAGCTGCACAGTAATACTCTCATAGACTTATGTTATAGAGGGTTTTATATTTAACTCTGGCTTTGTTCCCTTTCCAAATGTATTTTGACAGCAGTCTATCCCACTCCACAAACTGTTTTTGTGGTGTGGGAATCTGTAGCGACCGAAACAAATACAGCATGTTTAATCTAATGGCTTCAATCCTAGAGTGTAGGTCCAATAAAGGGACGGGATTCAGAATCAGAATCAGAATACTTTATTAATCCCGAGGGAAATTAGGGATCCCATCTTTGTATATCAGATTTTATGGATTCATTCACAGGACCATAGTTGGCATCAAACATTTTGGTGACGTCACGATGTATTACCCCCCTACGTACCTAATGCTACCTGCGTCCCATTTCCATTTACAGTGATTCTTCATTTCGATTGGTGGATCGTAGTTTAGAGTTAGTACCTGCGTTTTGTTTACATTAACCTTGTATCCCGAGAAACTCTGAGAGCATTTCCATGATTTTGGGGAGTGCCTGTGTGGGACAGGATGTAGTAGGTCGTCGGTGAACAGTGCTAATGTCTGGTCCCCTCCTGCTGTTCTTACTGTCTCTGCCTGATCCACTGATGGTTCTGTAAACAAGCTGTTTCTGCTGATTAAACGAGCTTCACGGCGTAGCTTTTGCTGGACATGTACTTATTGGCTTCCACTGCCATGTTGTAAATCTTTGTTTATCGGTATATTTCACCTTAGCTAAGCTGGAGGGGATCTGCTGCTCTTTCAGGGTCTCGCACACGTTGGCGTATTCTCTTGGTTTTTTTAGAATCGGGGGGTTAGTCAGGGTCCAAGCTCACTTGGTTGGAGGTAAATCCTCTGTTCTGCCATGCCGTACGAAGCAGAAGTTCCTTTGTTTTGAAGCTGAGGAATTTCACAATAATAGATCGCAGGGGAGCGTCGCCTGGGGGTGGTGCGCCCGTTCAATGCGTACGTCAAGTTCATCTTTGGACGGCCCCAGGCCTTCCAGCGGCAACTTCTCAACAAACTCACTCACTGTTGTAGAGCCCGCGCTGCTGTCTCGGGTACAGCAGAAATGCATTTGTTCTCTCTTCCTGTACGGCTCTGTAGGTCTGTCAGTTTATCCTCCACCTTGTAACAGCAGTCTGGCGAGGAAGGAGCGGCTAACAGGTCCAGCGGGCATGAGGTGTGGAGGTTAGCCGGATAACTCGAAGCCAGTCAGTGAAATTAAACAACAGACCTTTATTCATTGTCAGCAACATAAGACCATACGAGCCAGGTCTCCACGGCTCTACTCTGTCCGTACATACATGTGCGGGGATCGGTAGTCGCCGGCGCCAGGCCGTTACAACGGTGAGGTCTGTCCTGAGAGCAGAACACGAGCAGCATGTAATGGCTGCCACGCTATACTCACACACCCACTAGGAGACTCCCCCAACTACTACAATAGTAGGGCAACCCCCCCTAGTGGTGCGATAACACAATAAGGGTTGTTACAACCTTCACCTGTAGCTTTATTTTTTCAATCATGGCGACCTCGGTGTTCTCGATCCTGCCCTCAGCCTCGTCCAGTCTGGCGCTCACCTTTAGGATTTCTTCCTTGATCCCCCCAGTTGTGCACTGTTTTCTTGGCGAAAGTCTTTTATTTCCTGTAACAGTGTCCAAGTCAGCCATATTTCAGCCGTTGCCTGCTGGGGTTGAATCACAGTGTGCGGCAGCAGGTTTGCAGTGAGAGGAGAAAGGTATCAGCCTGGAAGCTATCATTATTTTCCCACTGTTAAACTACCACTTCATTGCCACCTCCGAGTATTGGTTTGGTGTATTTCGCTCACCCCCTTCTTTATTCACCTCGAGGTGCTGCCATCACAGTGACGTTCAAATCGGAAGTCCGTTTCAGTGTTTTCTTTCATTAAAGATGATATTTGGGAGATGACATGAAGCTTTATGGAACTTAAATTAAATGTGTAGTTTTTTAAAGGCCATCATTAGAAGGGACTGCACATTGATGAGTTTCCAGGTTGCTCTGATTTCTGCTGCAGTATTTAAAGCTGCCCTGTGTTGAGCAGCAGCTTTGTGAGATGTTTGCTTCAGCTATAAATTCAGTGTCACACTTTTCCTGCTATCCGTGTCGGATCACAGGCGCAGCAGTCCGAGCCGGCCTGCACAGAACTTCGTGCTTTCCATCCCAGACTCGGCTCAGGAGGACGTAATGCTGTGAAAGGATCTCCGTCCTCTCTGTGATCACCACCCTGCTACAAACAGCAGTCTTGCTTATTGCTGCTCCTCTGACTGAAGAGCGAGCTGCTTGGTTGGTCTTTAGAAGAAGTGTTGAGCGATGCATCAAACGCACCTCTTTGTGTGAGGGTACTCGGAAAAAAAGCTGATGAGCAGCGCTGGGATGTCTTTGATCTTGGTTTCAGGTTTTGTTGAACCAGCTCTGCAGAGAAAGCCTGGCTTTGTCTTCCATCAGCTGCGGTTCTCTTTGTCTGCAGGTGAAGGAGGAGGCGGGGTTTGAAAGTGAGCCAGTCACCTTGCTGCTCATCCAGGAGCAGGGACCTCAGTGGATCCGTTTCATCTTCCTGGCCAAGGTCACAGGTCAGAGGTCACACACTTTATTAGTGTTGAAGGGTAACCTTTTTACTCCGAGCCCCTGAACGCATCGTTAGCTTTGTCTGGTTTGAGGAAGCTGGGTGAATATGTGTATCACATGAAGGGCAGCAGAGTTTAAGGAGCGTGTCTCTCCTCTTCTGTCAGGGGGAAGTTTAAAGAGTCTGTCAGCAGCAGATCAGGAGTCTCTTCAGGCCTCGTGGTGGGACAGACAGTCAGAGCTCCAACTCAGAGGGCGGGACATCCTCCGCCTCATCGAATCCGGACTGAAGTATGTAAACTCAGCGAAACACACCACAGAGTTGAGTTTAGTTACCGATTAACCTGCAGCATCACTTTAAATTCACATCAGTTTTATTTATGGAGTACCAGTGCACTTAAAAGATAGTGTCTGTCTCCTGAATCCAAACTGGAAGCTGGTTCCACAGAAGAGGGGCCTGAAAACTGAAGGCTCTGCCTCCCATTCTACTTTTAAATACTCTAGGAACAACAAGTAGGCCTGCAGAGCGAGAGCGAAGTGCTCTAATAGGGTGATATGGTACTACAAGGTCATTAAGATAAGATGGGGCCTGATTATTTAAGACCTTGTATGTGAGGAGCAGGATTTTGAATTCTGGATTTAACAGGAAGCCAAAACAGGAGAAATCTGCTCTCTCTTTCTAGTCCCTGTCAGGACTCTTGCTGCAGCATTTTGGATCAGCTGAAGGCTTTTCAGGGAGTTTTTAGGACTTCCTGATAATAATGAATTACAGTCGTCCAGCCTGGAAGTAATAAATGCATGAACTAGTTTTTCAGCGTCACTCTGAGACAGGATATTTCTAACTTTAGAGATGTTGCACAAATGGAAGAATGCAGTCTTACATATTTGTTTAATATGTGCGTTGAAGGACATGTCCTGGTCAAACATGACTCCAAGGTTCCTCACAGCGTTACTGGAGGCCAAGGTAATGCCATCCAGAGTAAGAATCTGCTTAGATACCATATTTCTAAGCTTTTCAGGGCCGAGTACAATAACCTCAGTTTGATCTGAATTAAGAAGCAGAAAGTTAGCGGCCATCCAGGTCTTTATGTCTTTAAGACATTCCTGCAGTTTAACTCATTGGTGTGTGTTATCTGTCTTCATGGACAGATAGAGCTGGGTGTCATCTGCATAGCAGTGTAAATGTATGCTATGTCTTCTAATGATGCTGCCTAAGGGAAGCATGTATAATGTAAACAGAATTGGTCCTAGCACTGAACCCTGTGGAACTCCATAATTAACCTCAGTGTGTTTAAAAACGTCCTTTATCTGAGTTGTTCAGCCTCTTTTTGATCTGTACAATGTTGACGTGGCGACTCCTGACTTTCCTGCCGTGCTGCCTTCAGATACCGTCTGAGTCCCTGCCATCCTGTCACGCTACCCTTAGACCTGAGCTGCCGTCACGTGGTGCAGAGACTCATGTTGGTCTTCGTCGGTGCTGAGGAGCACATCTGGGTTCTGCTCATCAGAGGTACCAAACTCACTCGTTAGCACTGACAGAAAACTTCACGCACTCTACAGTTTGGCTTTTTTCCTGAAAACACGGCCGAGTTAAAGTGTTTTAAGTGTGACATCTTCCTAAATAACCTGTAATTAAGTAGGACCCTGAGCCTCAGTAACAGACTGAACTAAATTAAATAATGCAATATATTAGAAAGTTACAAATATAAGAAACAGCCCTAATATATACAAATACCTCAACGATAAATATCCAGAATATTACAGACGTGATTTTTTTGCTGGCAGCCCCGGAGCCCCACCTCCCAACAGCGGCGGCGGTGAGGACCCACGCGGTGACCTGGGCGGCCAACATGGTGGTGCAGGAAGCCATGCAGTCGGCTTACTACGACCATGATGTCAACACGCTGGGCGTGCTCAGTCTGCAGCACAACGGCCGACAGAATGGCAAGACGGACGGCGTGTGCTTCAACACACTGGTGGCGCTGACGCCTGACCACGTCCAGCGCGATGAGGACGGGCGCAAGGTGGAGTGGACACCGACGGGGCAGCCTCCGCGTGTGGAGCACCCTCGCTACGTCTGGCATGAAGTCCAGAAACAAACGCTGAGGGAGAAACTGCTGGAGAAAACCAGAAACGCCGCCCTGGTACCGATCCACAGCCTGTACTGACCGCCGGCGCCGGGCGTACAGGGACGACACCAACTGTACTCTTTGACAAGAACGAGAAGTTTTAGGTTTTATTCTGAAAGGCAATCTATGCCAGTAACTGCAGCAATAAAATGAAAAATAATGACTGTCAGGGAATCACTCCGACCGCCCCCACACTGGAGCTCCCGGGGTCGTCGGGGGCGGTCCAGGGTGGGGGGAGGGACCTCAGAGCCTTACTGGTCCTCTATCATGTAGATTACGAGTTACTGATTTGTTGTGAAATTCTGTCTTCAGCTGATTAAGGACATGTCCAGCATCGCTCACTGACCTGTGGAGAAGCTGATCATCTGCTCTTGCTCTTGACGAAGGCGGTCGCACTTTTCTCCTCCTCCTCTCCCTCAGCTTCCCTGCTTAATCTCTTGTGTCCTTGTCTAGTCTCGTGTTTTTTGTATTACTTTTCCCTGAACACTCTCTCACAGTCTGTTCTCTAAAACCTAAAAGAGGAATTATGGATTTGATCAACTGGTCTCTGAATGCAAT
>NW_024583200.1:0-16833 GCF_018398535.1 Haplochromis burtoni | reverse complement strand
AGCCTGGCAGGGCGAAGGACACTGTCTCAGCTGAACTCTGGACACGCACATATACACTGATATGCATACACTCATCCCCCCTCCCTTTCCAAACGCCTTCGATGCTTGTTCCCTTCCGATGCTGACGGTGGATCAAGGAGACCAGCGCACGCAGGCCCGGATGTGCTGTCTAAGTCGGCTGTCTCTCACCCTTTACCCCCCCTGTTGCTTGTCATGTGTTTCTTTGGTGTATTAAGAGTTTTTTCATGTGCAGAGGGGTTTTTTCTGTTCTCAAACTGATCTCCCTGTTGGAGCTCAGTCTGGGGAGTTATTTTTTTATTTTTTAAAACATTTATTTATTGGTTTTAACCGGTTTTACACGATGCACCGTGAGCAAAAATAAATAAATAAATAAATAAATTATAAAATTAAATAAATAAATAAAAACAAAATGACATGCTGCACTGCTGGAAAGAGAAAAAAGCAGAAATTATTATTGTCATTATTTTTAAATATGTGTTTATAAATAAGTCTAAAGTTTGCAAAATAAAGAAAAAAAACACTGGTGGGGAAAAAGTCATGACTTCCTAAACATATGTTAAACTGAAACAACGCCCCCTGGTGGCCAAAGTCTTAAATTCTGCGGAGAATAATTCATAAAATTAACTTTTTTATGCTTCTGTAGAAAAACAACTGAAAACTTAAAAAGTTTGTATTTGTGAAGCTGCTGTGAGAAAACTTGAAATGACTGAAGAGTGAATTTAAAATATTTAATAGTTGTTTTTATTTCAGTTACGTTCCAAACACTGACCCAGCTCTGCTGTTTGCTGGTGTTGAAGGGGACTGATGGTTTTGTCACTAATGGTCACTTATAGATTATTTATTGGTTCACACGCTGCATGTGGCCGGCGTCGGAAACTCCTTCATGTTCCCACCTTTACTGGACTGAACGTTCAGCCCCTCCTCGAGGTTTGTTCCTGTTTGTCCAGCAGATGGCGCCATGTTGGCGGTCAGAGGCTTCAGAGTGAGTCTCAGTGATCTTTAACACCTGCTGCAGAATCAGCACAGCCTGACACTGCTGGCTCTGATGCACTGATGTGTTTGAGATGCAGGAAATAAAACAGAACGTTCAAACTCTGACTCTGAATGAATCACAGACGTGTCTATTTTCCAGCTCTTTATTTCTCTCACACAGCAGCAGGAGGAGACGCGGTTGTTGGCTCAGCAGCTCTACGGCGAGTTATCGGGGGCTCAGGTCTGGTCAGCTGACGGCTCCATCTTCATCTTCCTCATGTAGTTGTCATTGAGGTTCTTCAGGTGTTTGGTTCGGTTCTCCAGACGGACCAGCCACTCCCCCCTCAGCCTGAAACACACAGGAAAGACGGTTACATTACATCATGTCAGCGCATCACATGACACCATGTAGTCAAACTCCACCCCCATCTTGCTGTTACACACACTGCACGTGCTCAGCAGTGGTTCTGCAGACCTACAAAGGTCACGCAGGTTTGTGACCTTTTATAACCCACCTGCTTCAGCTTTCTGTTTTCGTTCTTATGGTTCCGGCCTTAAAGCTACCGTGTCAGGGTGAACGTCATCATATTCATTAACAGTATTTTAAGAGGATCTGATCGTAACAGCGATGCCTGGAGCCTCGGTGGTCGGTGGCGTGCAGCAGTGCTGAGGTCAGAGCTTCAGAGCTTCATGAGCTCTGAGTCTGCAGCAGATCTGGTGTCCTGGTGACAGCTGCGGCGTTATCGCTGTCGCATCAGCGCTTTTATTTCACCAACACCCACGAGCGTGCTCGCCTGTCTCTGTGAGGCTCGATGAAGAAAGAACACCTCGTGCTGCTTTCTTCTTCTTCTGTTTGGCTGCACGTCACAGACAAATCCTTCACCTTCAGTCTCAGTACTTGACTTCCCTCACAGTGTTCACAGATACGATTTCACCGGAATGACCTCTGAAGGTTTCATCTAAATAAGTTCAAACAGTATTTCTGCTCAGGTTTTGTTGCTTCCGCATCTGTTTTCATTCTCTGTGCTGCAGTTTTCATCTTTATTGACAGAAACTACTGGAACACTGCTCTGTGCCAAAGAAACTGAGCTGCACCGCGTCCGAGTCAACTCTCTGACCGGATGTTATTGGCTGCTGATGTCACTGATGGGATGTTATTGGCTGCTGTCTGTAGGAAGAAGGCGTTTCTCCTTAAAGATGGTGGAGAGGTCAAATCATCACAAGTTGCCAGCCTGCCAGTCCAAACTTTTTTCTGGTCCTTCCTTTGGGACACACCTGAGGACAGAGGCTGTTTGAGGGGTCAGGGTGTACGTTATGTCACTGAAAGGCTTCACAACCACAGGTGCACAAACGTGCGGCAGACAGGAAGCGACTCCAGGACACAAAGGCAAAGAAATAACAGACGTTCGTCTGTGAGGCGTCACATGTTTGAGTGTAACCCAACCCTCGCCATCAGCTGTCCTCACCAGCTCTTTGTCGCCTTCCTGTCAAGTTTTTCGGATTATTCCATTTGTCCTGATAATCTTCCTGATGTCAGCCGAGGCAGACAGACGGACAGGTAGGCATCTCGCTCCTCTGCACCAGGACCAACGCTTTAAGACCTTCATCTGACACAAAGGTGTTGCTGAAGCAGCATCAGAGTGATTCAAGTCCAGCCCGGCTCACTGGTTTAGGTTAGCATTTCTCCTTTCAGCGTGCTGAGCACCGCCACTATGATGTCTCTTATCCACAGAAGTGCCAACGACTCATCCAGAACCAGTTTCACACATTTTCACCAAAACATGTGGGGTCATTGCTCCAGGCTCAGTACTGCACCACAGTGACATCACTGAGTGTCTCACTATGATTGGCAGATGTCCTCTTCAGGTCGTCTCCTGGTGCACCTCTTGTTCTGTACCGGCTGTTTGCATGTGCTTCACTCTGAGATCACCACGAACCTCAAAGTTGTGGGTCCTGAATCACCAGTGTGACGCAGCGGTGCACGAGGCGGTCCAGAGGTGCAGCTAAATTATAATCAGCCAGGCTAAGGTCTGGGATCTGCAGCGAGGACCTGCAGGATGAAGCTAACCTGTCAGCTGATCAGGAACAAAACAAAATGATTTAGAGAAGCCAGAGAGTCACGTTCAGCATTTTTCTCCTCCTCTGCTAAATATAATTAATATGACTGCAGCCACTTCCTGTGCTGTTGATGAGCTGCTTCTTCTACAACATCTGCTGCTATGACTGTGGCCATTCAGGCTCCTCTACTACTGCTACACCCTCTGCTTAGACTTAGACCTAAACACTACCACAGCGTCTGTAACTCCTCCCATTTCTGCAGCTTCTGCTCCCACTGCAGTGGGTCTACTAACCACAGGGTTTGTGGTTCAGTCCCTGGATCCTCCAGCTGCATGTTGAAGTGTCCTTGGGCAAACACTCCACCCTCAGGTGCCTCCATCAGAGCGTGAGTGTGAAGGTTTGGATAAAAGTTCTTCGGCACTGAAATACCCTTCCATGAACGGGGCGTGTCTCGCTCTGCTCTCCTGTGTTAGTCCAGCACGTCCACGCCTGCGATGACCTCTGTGTGTTTTACTGTTACAACCTCTCCTCCTGCTAACGCTTCGACTCCTCAGCTTCTACCTGAACTTTAAATTTAGTTTTACTTGTTTGGTGTTTGAGCTGCAGGCGAGGGGTGGAGGAGCACCGTCTAAAGAGGTGCCGCCTTATACCTGAGCTCCTGAAGCCGTGGAGGAGGTGAGATGATGTCACGGGTTCATGGCTCATCACTGTGTTTAATCTGATCCAAGTTTTCTTTCAGTTTTCATGAATGAACGTTTTTTTAAATGCAGATGTTTTGAAAATAAATGAATCTATTAAACGAGTGTGGAGGAACAATATAACTTGATTTAATTATAGATAAGTTTAGCTCTTGTAATTATGCACTCATATGTATTTTTATGCTCCATGGAGCTGTGGAGCTAACACTAATATCAGGACACTCTGGCCTCACACTGTGGACACGTCAGCAGAGAAAAGCCCCCACAGATCCTCACTGATGGACTCGCTGCAGCTCATTGAGAAAAGCAGAAACTGAGCGTGCTGAGCTTCACGTCGATGTCCTTTCATGAAACAAAATTAGTTTTGGCTTCAGCGACGCAGACGCACAGACCGAAGCATCCGTTAGATGATTATTAATATCAGAATATCTTCTAAATTCAGCTGCTGTGTCTGTGCTCGCGGCCGGCCTCCGTCACTCATCGCTCCGAGATTATCACCTCGGTGCTTCGCAGCACATTTTTCCAGCCCCTGCTCGGATCACACATAACGTACACAATTAGCGGGGACTAGAGTCGGGGTTAGAGGCAGCGGGGAGCCAGATAGCTGTGGAGTCGGGGGGTGCATGGTAATAGATAGCCGAAGGATTAGGAGATACATGGTAGTGATAGGTGGGGGATTAGGGTACAGGGTAATGGATAGCAGAGGGATTACGTGAGATGAACTGAGGTTAAGGGGGGAGGAAGATGAGTGAGAGGGGTTAAGGCGGATAGGGCTAATAGCTGATGTAACTTTAGGAGGTCAAGTTTAATAAGAGGATATAAGATAAATCAAAAGAGCAGCAGGACCGGGGCAGGAGGCTCCTCCATCAGTGGCAGCACTGACCTGTTCTTACCTGCTCGCTGAGTCTGAGTCACCGTGCTCACTCTTACCTCCTTCCACCAGGTGTGTTGTGTTAGTCGCTTCCTGTTTTGAACCTGCTCCCAGTTTGTGTCACACCTGTGTGTGAGCTGTGCATGATGTTAGCCGTGCTGATTCTTGTTCGATGGAGGATTTTGCTTTCCGGCCCCTCACCGTCTCAGCTCACTTTGTTGTCTTGATTAAACAACGGACTGATCAGAAGGACACCCGGGCAGACCCAGGACAGCCTGGAGACAACTTGTCTCTCTCTCGGTTGGTTTGAAGACTCCAGCCCGCCATCGTCCTGTTTCCTTTGCTTCCTTCAGAGCCCGGTGAGGCGAGGTCATGTTTCCGCTCATTAGTGCTCATCGTCTCTGACACCTTTAGCAGCCAGACGGTGTTAGAGGCTCGTGTGTTTGTGTTGGTATGTCCTGCAGCTCGCTGAGAGACGAGGCCGTTTGTAATGAGAGGATCTGTTTTTAGATGCGTCTATTTGCCACAAGGTCACATGGCTTCACCGAATGAAACCGCATTCATGCTCAGTTTGGTAACGGACGTCTGGCTCAAAGACCTCGACAGATGAAAGAAAGCGTTTGTAATTTAAGCCTCCACGAGAGACGCAGTGTGTGAATTACAAACAGCACGTTTATCAGGGTGTGTCTGAGGACAGCAGAGCATTCAGTGGGCAGGGAGCTCCAGCTGTCCCATAAAACCCAGTTACACCCAGAGAACAAAGGACAGACTGAGTGCTGACAGGTAACCAGACCACAGAATAATCAGCGAATCACACAGAGACAAATAAAATGCAAGAAATTAAAGCTGAGAGTGGAACGAACCATGAAAACGAAACCGTTTAGACTGAAGATCAGTAACATTACAAATGAAGGACGCCACATCCTGTAAAACAGAAGAGTCCAAAAACCTTTCCACCAGAATAACAGTAACTGAAACCCGTGAGGACGCCAGTCCGTGTGCTCAGGTGGAACAAGCAGCTGAAGCGTCTCACTTTTCTCTGCAGTAAAACACGTGCAGCGAGCGCTCGCTGGTCCCTCACAACGTTTCACCCATCAGCTCAAACTCAAGCTGATGAAAGCCTGTCCATCATACTGTGACCTGACTGTGCAGTCAGTGCATAAACATCACCATAGTCTGGAGTTATTTCCATCAGCCGCTCAGATCTGAACACAATCGGACCTGCAGTTGTCTCTCTGTCTCAGCTCACTTTGCCTCCTTTGTCGTCTTGATTAAATAACTGACTGATGAGTAGGAGAGCCGGGCAGACCCAGGACAGCCTGGACACAGTTTGTCTCTCGGTTTAGCAGCTCACATGTACTTTAGAGGGAACGCTGACAACCATCACTGAGTGATATCCATTATCGCTGACTGCGTTTAGCCAGCTAACACAAAGAAAGTCTGGATATGTTTAACCTTTCTGCCAGCCTCATGACATAAAAGAAGCTGTACGCAAAGATGGAGACAGGTGTGACCTTCAAATGCAACACTACAAAACTAAAAGTAAACGGAACTAAGAAGAAGATGACTAAACTTGGGTTAGACACAGTTTTTGACTAAATGCTAACCAGAGCCTCACATCATGAAGTTTTATAGAAACATGTTATGCGTTGACCGCTGGGCCGAAGGACGTCACTCACTTTTTGAGTGCGCTCTGGCTCATCCTCTGCTCCTCGCTGTCAGCTTGCTGAGTCTGAGTCTCGATCCTCCTCTCCCAGAACGTCTTAATGAGCTCTCTGTCATGGACCAGAGCCAGGTTCATCTGTAACAGCACGACAGGAGCACACACGCTGTCAACAGCCTGACCTCTGACCTCCACAGAAACACATCGCTGCACATAGTTGACCTTTAACCCCTTCTTCCACTCGGTCCATGATGTCAGCACTCTGCGGTCTTCTTTGGTGTGTTTGGGTTCATTATCCTGCTGCAGTGTGAGTCCTTCAAACCCACAGGATGGAGCATGAGCTCCTGCTTCTCCTCGGTCAGGGTGGAGCTTTTAATCTCACCATGTTTCAATCTGCTCCTCACATACAAGGTCTTAAATAATCAGGCCCCATCTTATCTTAATGGCCTTGTAGCACCATATCACCCTATTAGAGCACTTCGCTCTCGCTCTGCAGGCCTACTTGTTGTTCCTAGAGTATTTAAAAGTAGAATGGGAGGTAGAGCCTTCAGTTTTCAGGCCCCTCTTCTGTGGAACCAGCTTCCAGTTTGGATTCAGGAGACAGACACTATCTCTACTTTTAAGATCAGGCTTCAAACTTTCCTTTTTGCTAAAGCATATAGTTAGGGCTGGACCAGGTGACCCTGAATCCTCCCTTAGTTATGCTGCAATAGGTGTAGGCTGCTGGGGGATTCCCATGATGCACTGGGTGTTTCTTCTTCACTCACTATGTGTTAACAGACCTCTCTGCATTGAATCATATCTGTTATTAACCTCTGTCTCTCTTCCACAGCATGTCTTTATCCTGTCTTCCTTCTCTCACCCCAACCAATCACAGCAGATGGCCCCGCCCCTCCCTGAGCCTGGTTCTGCTGGAGGTTTCTTCCTGTTCAAAGGGAGTTTTTCCTTCCCACTGTCGCCAAAGTGCTGCTCATAGGGGATCATATGATTGTTGGGTTTTTCTCTGTGTGTATTATTGTAGGGTCTACATTACAATATAAAGCACCTTGAGGTGACTGTTGTGATTTGGTGCTGTGTAAATAAAATTGAATTGAATTGAATCTGAGCTTCACCCACAGTGTGTATGTAAGGTGGGCATAACAGCTGTGATGTCATCCATCTGCTAATGAAGCCTGTAGCATTATAACATCCATCCAGCCTGTCCCAGCTGTCATAGGGCAAGAGGTGGTGTACACCTGAACAAGGGCCTCTAAATATGCACATTAGTCAGGATAAAGCAGAGGATCTGCAGCCTTGAGTAAGCTAACATCGTGTATCCTCTTTGGCTGCTCTAATGGAGTAGTTTCAAATTTTTTAGATAAATAAAAAGACGTCAAAACCAGACAAACTATTTTTTAAAATCACATTATGTTAAAATCTGGTAAAGCAAACAACCACATTTGTTGTTATTGTTAGATAAGATAAGATAACCTTTACTAGTCCCGCGTGTGGGAAATTTGTTAATTTGTTGTGTTGTAGAAACAGCAAGCTGCAGTTTATATAAAATAAAACAACCATTGCATCATCAATTACATTAGATTATAGACAAAAATCAGAAATGTCAATAAGTTTTGGCTCTAGAAACTTTCAGCACTGTGAAGTTGCTCCTTTTTTCCTCTTTCCGAGCAGCAAACAAGTTTTAATCTATCGAGACGCTGAAACTTTTAAAACTGTATTTCCTCCCTTACCACAAACAGAAGTTAAACAGGACTAAAAACTAAAGACAAACTCTTTCCTGGACTGAAGGTTACAAATTCAAACCTTAAAAATGTAAAATATAAAAATTTTGAAGCATTTTTACTGAAAGTTTAAAGCTGAGAAGAACTGAAGCAAATGGAACAAACCTTTGATCGGAGCTCACGGTGCTTCAGACAAACACTGTCTCTCCCCCCACACCTCTGCACAGGACACACACGAGCCGTCCGTCACACCCTTTATGTAATAACCCCCCCCCACACACACACACACATCATCTGATTTGATTTCTGTAAATCCTTTACGATGCTGACAAAACATCAGTGTGTGTGTATCTGTGTGTGTATCTGTGCACGTGTGTGTGTGTGTCTGTGTATGCGTGTGTCTGTGTGTGTGTGAGAGACAGTTGGGTGTTAACACATGTTTGACATTTCAGCCCTCTCGGGGCGTGATGCGATGCTGCTGCAGGGTGTTAAACACACACACACACACACACACACATGTGTCTGTATTTATATCATTGTGAGGCCTTACACTGACATAATGCATTCCTGGGTCCTTGCATCATATTTGGGTTTTTCCAAAATCATTAGTTTAAGAGCTGAAGGACAAATGGGGGACAAATACTGTGATATAGTTCAGCAGTCGAATAAACAAAGTCTTCGTTATGATGATTATACGCTGCTGGTTTGTAATGTCTAACTGTTCCATGAGTTAATTCCTGGACTGGGCAGGCTTAATTATCTCTACATGTTCAGTGTGTTTGCAGCAATGTCAACATGCATGAGAGTCCACTTATGTTGGGATTAACATCAATCAGCAGCCCAGGGTTAGCGTAGCTAAATGGGTCCATGGTAAAAACATGGTACTTTTACAATGAACAGCTGGTCATCCATGTAGCCTCTCACGCCCCATGCTGTTAGTAACACTCAAATAACATCCCAGTTTCACTCAGTGAAGCTGATTCTGCCTGTCAGCATAGTGACCTCACAGCAGTCACATTATTGGTCATGTGATGTCATTAAAAACGCTCCAAAAGGCTCCAACAGCACAAACACAGGCTGTAAACGGCTGTGGGGACTGACTCACTGCTGCAGGTTTCAGCACTATCAGAGACTGAAAAAGTAAGAATAAAAGTGCTGTAAACAAAATGAAGGAACTCAAGTGTGGAGGACCTGCATGCACCTCGCTCCATCACCTCACATTGACTTTGCTCATTTTTGTGGCTGCAAAAGAAAGCCAGAGAGTCACATGACTCTGGCCAACAGAAGGGGAGTGGCCCAGTGTTAGAGCCTTAATTGTAAAATTGACTCATTTTGCTCTGTTGTCCAGCAACAACACATTGTGATGTGACACTGAGTTGGAGAGACAGGTGATAGAGTCGGGTCCAAAGTAAATCCTGGAAGGAGGCAAAGCTTGTTAAACTTCACCCAAACCACAAAACAAGCTGCAGACAGCACGCGGCCTGCAGACCTGTCATCACCTGTCCGCACTGAACCACACTGAGGTTTTCATCCATTTCAGGACATTAACTGTGAGCTGACTGCAGCCGAGCTCAGGTTTAGGGTGGGGCAGGAGTTAATGAGGCAGCAGATGTAGTTACACTTTTCTGGGTGCAACGGATGGATGTGAGTGGATGTAACGTCCTCTGGGTGGATGGAAACATGACAGGGTGTGTGCTGGAACAGTAACTCACTCAGTGGAAGAAAACTGAGCCTGGAAGTGATCTGTGTTTATAATGATGTCACGCACAATTCACAACTCTGTGCGTGTGTCTGTATGTCTGTGTTGTGTGTGTGTGTGTCTGTGTGTGTGTGTGTGTGTGTGTGTGTGTGTGTGTGTGTGTGTGTGTGTGTGTGTGTGTGTGTGTGTGTGTGCTGTGTCTGTGTGTCTGTGTGTGTGTGTGTGTTGTCTGTGTGTGTGTGTCTGTGTGTGTCTGTGTGTGTGTGTGTGTGTGTCTGTGTCTGTGTGTGTGTGTGTGTCTGTATGTGTGTGTGTGTGTGTGTGTGTGTGTCTGTGTGTGTGTGTGTGCTGTGTGTGTGTGTGTGTGTGTTGTGTGTGTGTGTGTCTGTATGTGTGTGTGTCTGTATGTGTGTGTTGTGTGTGTGTGTGTGTCTGTATGTGTGTGTCTGTATGTGCGTGTGCGTGTGTGTGTGTGTGTGGCAGACAGATATATCCCTTGAAGGAATGCTGTGTGTGCACAAGCAGAAAGTGATCTGCTTTTACAATGATGCCATGAACTTCACAACACATTTTGTGTGTGTGTGTATGTGTGTGTGTGTGTAGATTGTATATCTGTTTCTGTGAGGCCTTGTTGTCTGGTCATCACCTTTTAAAGAGTCGTGTGTTCTCGCTGCGGTTTTGTCACACTGGTCGGCGTGTCTCGGTCACACGCCGTGACATTTGGCGGTGGGCGTGACCCACGGGGGTACAGCGTGCAGGCTTGCTGTAGTGAAGCTTTCAGCGCCTAATGCGTGCTGAATGTCTGGCTGATGCCGTCTTCACAGTGTGAAACAGCGCTGTGAGGTTTCATTTGGGTTCAGTGTAAGCCAATAGCTAACATCTGAGCAGGCCGTCGGTGGACCAGCCTTCTCCCTGTGGTCTGCAGCTATCCTCAGCTGGGCAAAGATCTGCAGGTGAGGAACAGGTGTGCCAGCACCAGCCCTGGGCAGCTACGCCCACTTCTGGGTGGAGGTGAGCACAGTTACCCACATTCATGCTCACTCATACTGACCGACCGTCCGTCCGTCCGACAGACGTTGCAGGGATATAGACATGCCGGCGTGTCACTGTCACGGACCCAGCTCTGGGGACTCGGGGTCCGTGAGAAGTGTGGACTATTATCGCTATTATTATTATTATTGGTATTATTTGGTGGGTGCTCTGTTCTGCTGTCTGGGGTTTTGTTCCATGTGTCTATGTATGTGTATGTGTGTGGGTGTGTGTGTGGTTGTGGCTGTGGCCAGGAGGCCGGGCTACAGCACCGTCAGGCCTGTGGATGATTGGCCACGCCCAAGGAGGATGCCACACACCTGCAGCGGATCAGCGTCAGCGGAGGGAGCTACTTAATGGTGTGGTGAAGCCTCCACCGGCGCGGGATCACTGCGTGAGACTCCACGTCAGTCTTCCAGTTTAGGTTTAGTCTTTGAGTGCGTGCCTGTGTTGCACCCTCAGAGAGACATGACTCCACTCTCCTGTTTTTTGCAACTTTATTCTCCTCAGTTCAGGTTTGGAGTTTACAGGCAGCATAGCCTATCATCAGCAAAACATCGCTCTCTCACGTCTCAGACACTGTTTTTTCTTCTGCGCTTACTGATGACATCACATGTCTGAACTCTGACCTCCTGGAGCCAGTAAACTACAAAAGTTAACTAGAAATGTGTCCAAAAACAAAACACAATTAAATAAGAATAGTCTTTAAAGATTTTCCCAACGATTCAGAAAAGTTTACGTTTACTTTTAGAGCGCAACACCCTCCCCCACAAAAGAAAAATGTTGCCACACATTTTCTTTCTAATCTTTGACATTTTACCAAAAATAGAACATTTAACCTAAGATGAGTGAGCAAACAAGTATTTCCACACATATTACACATTCCTGGGAGAGAGGTTATACCATCTCTTAGTATCTCAGGACAAGTCTCTCATGGTCACGATACAAAACTAAATGTTCATAGTCCTTTTGTACTGAAGGGTGGGTTATCCCTCGAAGTATTGGTGGGCCCGCCGAATCTTCGCAGTGGGACAAGGAGAATACCATTTACACCCCAGCATCATGTGATTACACATTTCAAAACCATGAGTTCATTAAACCCGTATTGTACCCACTACTGTCTTAACTCTTTGACGTTTAGAATGATAAACCTTCCCTCTATTTATTATAGTAATAATGCTCAGAGTACCTGTTTCTCGTTTAACTGTAAGATGTGTCAATACTAGATCAACATGAACTGCAACTGTAATGTTACGCTTAGATTAAACTCTTGTGAAGTTGACTCTGTGTTTTTCTGTTATATCTATTGATACTGTAAAGGATACATGAATGATGGTGGGACAGAGGAATGATGGATGGATGGATGTTCACACTGACAGGGCACGTGCTCCATTGCTGGACGGTTGGCTAGCCTAGTTTTTCATATGTGTAGACATTCTGTCTCATTGGTCTGATGATGTCTTCTTGCTGACTGTCTCTGTTTGTTTCCATGGCTTTTCTCTTTCAGGCTGCTTTCGCACACCCCAGACTCGTCAACCAGGTAAGGACACGGCAACAGTAGGTTACGGTGTAACACTCGTCTTCTTCCTGTCCCCTGCAATGGCTCAACCACATACACTGGACTATCAGGACCTTTCCTCTCGGTGATGACATGAATCATATCCTCCCAATAGCTGCGCAGTTTCCCAGGACCTCCTCTGGGTGTGAGATTTCTCACCAAGACATGGTCACCTGGCTGAAGCATAGAGCTCCATGCACGTTTATTGTAGTTTTTCTGTCCCCTTCTTGCACTCTTTCTCATGTTCTGCCTCGTAATTGCGTAGGCCTCTTGCATAACTCCTCTCCATTTCTCTGCATAGCCAATGTGTGATTGACTCTTCTCTTCTTCTCTTTTTGGGACGAGCAGGTCGATAGGCAAGGTTGGTTCACGGCCAAAGAGAAGGAAGAATGGAGAGAATCCTGTTGCTTCGTGCACAGTCGAGTTGTAGGCATGAACTACTTTGTTCAAATGGTCTTTCCATCTTGACTTCTGAGATTCATCAAGTGTCCGGAGCATACCTAGGAGTGTCCTATTGAAGCGCTCTGCAGGATTGGCCTGTGGGTGATACGGGGAGGTACGAGAATGGCTGATACCGCAGTAGCCTTGAAGCTTGCGGAAAAGATTGTTCTCAAATTCTTTCCCCTGGTCTTGGTGTATTTTGGATGGGAAACCGAAGCGCATGATAAAGTCATCAAAGAGCTTACTTCCCAGACTTGTCCTTTGTCGCATATGCCTGGGCATATTTGGTGAAATGATCCACAACTACAAGTATGTATTCTTCACCTCCTGTGCACTTGTCCAAATGCAGATAGTCAATGGATATCATCTCAAACGGTGCAGAGGTTTCAATGCTCTGAATTGGTGTTCTGGTTATTCTGTTAGGCTTCTTCTTCTTTATACAGCGACACACCTGAGTGGCATAGTGCTCCATTTCCTGCCTCATTTTAGGCCAGAAGAAGCGCTCCCTGCGAGAGCAACCATCCTGTCTGCTCCTAAATGTCCCATCTCCCCATGTAGATGTTTATAGACCATGGGTCAGGAACAACTAACTGCATTCTCCTTGTGGTCTCACGCCTCAGAATGCCATCTCCATCAATCTGCAAATGAAGAAGAAGGTACCTAACTGCCTCACTCGCCGCCATCTTTTCTTTATGCTTCAGGTAGTGTGTTCTTTTCAGGGACAAAACTCGGTTTATGGCTATGTCTGCATCCTGGGCTTCTCTGATGTCGTCAACTGCAAATGGCTGAATTGGTTCTGAGATGGCACGGTGGTTAGCACTGTTGCTGCACAGCAAGAAGGTCCTGAGTTCAATTCCAACATCAGGCCGGGGTCTTTCTGTGAGGAGTTTGCATGTTCTCCCCGTGTTTGTGTGGGTTCCCTCTGGGGACTCCGGCTTCCTCCCACCGTCCAAAGACATGCAGCTTGTGGTGATAGGTTAATTGGAAAAATCCAAATTGCCATTAGGTGAATGTGAGCGCGAATGGTTGTCTGTACCTGTGTGTTGGCCCTGTGACAGACTGGCGACCTGTCCAGGGTGTACCCCGCCTCTTGCCCTATGACAGATGGGATAGGCTCCAGTGCCTCCCGTGACCCTGAGAAGCGGAAGCGAATGGATGGATGGATGGTTCTGAGATGATGCATCCCTCTGGAAGCGTGTTGACATTACAGGTGACAGCTTTCCCAACACATTCAATGGCATCCTTCTGACATTCCTCTGTGCATTCCTGCATGATGGCTTTAATGGGCTTTCCTCTTCTTGATAAGTAATCTGCATCTCGATTCGCTGCCCCAGGCCTGTACTTAAGAGTGAACCGATAATCTGCCAGCTCCGCCACCCAGCGGTGTCCAGCTGCATTAAGTTTCGCTGACTTCATGACGTATGTTAGCGGGTTATTGTCACTGTACACAGTAAAATGAGGTGCATGGGGGGCGCTATGGAGGAGCGGATCAAGATGGCAGCATAAAGTGGTTGCTCCGTGTAACCTGCATTAAAAACCAGACACCAAAACTAGAAACTTAATCTGCTATTGGAAAATGTCAAAAACGACTAATCTCAAGGACTGTGATATTTTCACCCGAAAACGCGGTTCCCAAAAACCAGTTAAAACCGATATTTTGGCAACGCCTGAAAGCAGCGAGGGAGCTGCTAGCGCTAGTAGCATGGGTGACCTTAGCACGGTGTTAGCTGAACTTCGGTCGTTGCGCTCCGAGTTTAGTGTATTCGGAACTAAACTGGACAGCATAGACGAAGCCAGTTGCTGCTTTGGAGACAAACATGACGGAGGTAAAGCAAAATGTTGCTGCAAATGCTACACGACTGGAGGAAGCTGAAAATAGAATAATGTCGGCAGAGGAGCTCCTGGGAAAGAGCGTGGCCGATCTCAGCAATGCCATGAAGCGGATATCCTACCTGGAGGCAAAAACCGACGACCTGGAGAACCGGGGCCGAAGGAAGAACCTGCGGCTATTTGGCCTCCGGGAGGGCGCCGAGGGTCAGCGGCCACTGCTGGAGTTTATAAGGGAGATGTTACCGCGCTGGCTTGAGACCGACAGATCGTTCGTTATTGAGAGGGCTCACCGCACCCTAGCACCTCCAAAGCCAAACCAACACAGAGCTGTCCTTATCCGATTCCTGAACTTCCAAGATCGGGAGTTTGTTTTCCGCTCCACAAAACACAGTAACATCGAGCACGACGGAAACAAACTCTTTTTTGCCCAAGATTTCTCAGCTGAGACCATCCGGCAGCGAACCGAGTTCAACGCGATCAGAAAAGTGTTTGCCGACGAAGGAGTGTTCCGCGGTTTTCAATATAATCCATGCAAGATGAGGATCCTCCACAATGGGAAGATACGCCTGTTTTCATCTCCAAAGGAGGCCAAGGATTTCCACCGTAGACACACTGGACAGGACTAACTGTAGCGGTGAGCGTTTCACTCCCTGAACTGCAGAATCAGCTGCTCATAACTAATAGACGAGCTGTAAAAATCTGTATTTTCGCTCAGTTATAATATTTGGCTTTTTGCTACTCATTGACTTGCCATGTTATTGGACACAGGAAGTTTTTTTTTCTTTTTTGGAGCTTGAAAATTTTCCATTACGTTTTAATAACGCCACTACAAACGTAATTTTTTGTTTGTTTGTTTTTCCTTTTTCTCTCTTTCTCCCTCTTGAACACAACAATGTTACCTACTTTGGTTAAACTTTTATCCTTTCAAGTGGGATTCTGTAAGTTACAAAAAGGACACTGCCATGGAATTATTCTAATTTAGTGGCTAGTCTGATATGTTAACACATATGGGTTTGTTATGTTTATGTTATGTTTGAATATGGTGTATGCATGGTTGACGGACACCACTGTTGCTTTAGTTGGGTTGGGTTCTTGTAGTTCAGCTATTCCCTTTTGTAGTGGAATAGCACAGCCCCTAGTTTACTACTCTGAGTAAGGGAGGGGGGGGGGACTTTAAGTGCTATGGGTCAATGCCAGGGTTTTTTTTTCTCTATTTATTTCTCTATTTTATTTTATTCAAAGTTTACTTGTCACTTTTGTTTACTTGACATCAGCATCACGTGTTGTTATCTTAATATTACAGAATGAAAACTCCAAGTATGGACCAACTAAACACCCGCAATATCTCTGACATAAAAGTCACTAGGTGGAATGTCCGGGGTCTCAGGAAACTGATCAAACTGAAACAGGTTATAAGCAGGATCAAGCAATTGAAATCAAAACTAGTTTTTCTTCAAGAAACACATCTGACAGACTGTGAACTAAAGTCTGTGAGGAACAGATGGCCTGGCCAGGTGATCCACGCATCATACAATAACTATGTGAGCGGTGTAATTATTTTGATTCATAGAAGCATACCATCCCAAATGACGAAAATAATAAAAGACCCTGCTGGTAGGTACGTACTCACTCAGGGTACCATCCTTTCTATTACTTTAAACTTGGTGAGTCTCAATGGCCCAAATGAAAATAAGCCCAAATTTATTGAAGATCTGTTTCTTACTTTATCTGCTTTGCAAGGACTGTATATGCTTGGAGGAGACTTTAACTGTACTCCAATCCGAGTATAGATCGCTCAACAGGTTCAGATACATATAAAGCACAAACTAGACGACTAGATTCTCCTGTCATTCAAGTATACATAAATCCCGCTCACGTATAGATTACTTTCTTGTCTCAAGAGAACGTTTGTCAAGGATCAAACAGTGTCAGCATAGTGATCAGTGATCATGCAGCTATCTCACTGAGTATCCATCTAGGAAAGTTTATCCATAACCCCCCTCACTGGCGGCTTCAAACAAAATGGCTGCAGAATCCTGAATTTGTTAAATTTATAGAGGAGAAAACAGAAAATTACTTTGAGATAAATACAGATCAAACTTGTGCCTTAGGGAGATGGGAAGGATTCAAAGCATATATTAGAGGTGAAATTCTTAGCTTTACGAGTACAAAGAATAAACAGCAAAGAAAGCGAATGGAAACCATGGATAAACAGATTAAATCTTTGGAATTGGACTTAAACGTTAGTTACGACTCAACAAAACAAAGTGAGTTG
>NW_024583199.1:143420-144880 GCF_018398535.1 Haplochromis burtoni | reverse complement strand
GCACAAACAGAATTGGTCCTAGCACTGAACCCTGTGGAACTCCATAATTAACCTCAGTGTGTGAAGAGGACTCTCCATTTACATGCACAAATTGGAGTCTATTAGATAGATATGATACAAACCACTGCAGTGCAGTACCTGTAATACCTACAGCATGTTCTAATCGCTCTAATAGGATATTATGGTCGACAGTATCGAACGCTGCACTGAGGTCTAGCAGGACAAGCACAGAGATGAGTCCACTGTCAGAGGCCATAAGAAGATCATTTGTAACCTTCACTAAAGAAAGACATGAAAAAGAAACAAATAAAGGTAAAAGCACATAAAACTACTAATATAAAGACTTGGCCAAGTCTTAGCTCTCAGTTCTCAATGTTGGGTGCACCCTGGTAACCTGAATCCTAAACTGTTATAGAAAACAGATTTCTCAAATTCAGTGTCCATTCAAAGGAAGATCTCACACACCTTTCAAATGTGGAGAATAGTTTCTTATTATTGACAGTCCCAAATAAAACTTGTCCAAGGGGTAGCCTATAGTCCAAAAATGCAACTGAGAAAATGTCAATCAGTGGTCTTATGTATAACCAACTGTGTGTGAACATGTGGGTGATACAGGCCTACAATACCGTAAGGTGCAGCAGATCATCAAGTGGAAAACGAGGGAAAATCCGTCAAGGTGGGAAGGCTTGTCATCTATCACTTGAGGAATCCACCTCAGGAGCAATACAGCATGCTAAAAAACCTGACCTAGCAACAGACAGGGTCAGAAGAGTAATTATTCTAGCTATAATCCACAACTTGAGCTTGTTTTGACATCATATTTGTTTTACAGCTGCCAATAAATGTGTTTGCCTAGCCTGTATTTCTTACTCAAAAGTGTGTACCACTGGAAGCAAGGTTTTCATGACTTGAGTAAAGAATAGAGGGTGACCAAATGAGTTCAAGGTTTTAGCAACTTGTTAGAAGCTATGATTGATTATAAACCCCACTTTGAAATTAGGATTTATGTGCTGCCTTTAAAACAGCATAAACAGGATCAAACAGTAGTGAATTGCTTTGTCATTCATCAACAAGCTTTATAGAACACGACTTTGTTGTCTGTCAGGTGCCGCGACGGCCATCCTCCAGAAGGCGGAAGTTAAGATCATCAACAGCTGGCTGTGTAATATTCTACTGAATTACAGGGTCACAGGTAACATGCTGTGTGCTGGAGTCCTTTCAGGAGGCGTGGACACCTGTAAGGTACAGATAATTCACACACGCTTGTAATAGTGAGAGGAAAGGTGAAGTACTGCTGCTTTGGTTTTTACAGCTGCATTTGTTTGATGAATTTACTAAACAAGGGTGCTTAGTTCAAAGAGGAACCTATAGACTGTATTTAAAAGATGCATACAGCCACTTCACTGCCACCTACTGGTTTGTGAGCTACTCATCAGCCTCAGTGTTAGCTTCATAGCTCT
>NW_024583199.1:136003-142974 GCF_018398535.1 Haplochromis burtoni | reverse complement strand
ATGTGTTCATTGTTAAACGATAGCTATGCTTTCTTGAATCCTTTCTTCATGTGAGCTTCTGTGTCACAGTATCAGGGACATGACATGTATAAAGGGAATGAACTGATTAAACAGTGACCTCTAGTGTTTCTTATTCATATTACATCACATAGTTCTGGCACATTTTGCAACAGATACAACTGGTTTGTTTTCAGTACAGTGGTCCCTCACCATAACGCGGTTCACCTTACGTGGCCTCGTTGTTTCGCTGATTTTTTTTTTTTTACAGCACATTGTGTTGTGTGTCCTGATTGGCCGTAGGCCACTGTCAATCAATCTCGTGCCGTGTCTCCTGTACAGTACAGAATGCGTTCAGCTGGTCAAATATACATAAATCTTCAATCGCTAGCAGTGTGACTCTGAAGTGCTGTACTGTAAGTTTTCTACCCAACAAACACAACAATGTCGACGAAACGTTTTGCACCGTCAAAGGCACCTGTAGTAGCACCCAAAAGCTAAACATTGCACAAAAAGTTGGACTTCTGGACATGCTAAAGGAAGGTAGAAGCATATTTTTCGGACCATAAGGCGCACCGGATTATAAGGCACATTAAGTGAAACAGAACAGTCAGATAAGTCAAACTCTCAACTCATTCTTGCGTCCTTCACTTCCGTACCATTGATTCATTAATGTTGAATTCTCGAATTCTCTCGCAGCTGCTCTGTTCCCATGTTCTGCACCTGAAAACAGCGTTTGATCTTTGGTTTCATTCTATAATACTGGACTTATGTTTCTACCAAGGTTTGGACTTTGAGAGTTTAAACAAGAGAGAAAAGTGTGAAAATGTTTATTCCTGTCTGAGAAAAGTGTATAAAGTGTGTAGTGAGGGGTTTTGCAGCCTTAAAACATCTGTAATAATTGTAAAAAATAAAGCTGACTATTATAATAATGTAAGATCTGTTGAATAATACAGTATAAAGTGCATTGGGGTGACTGTTGCTTCAGCACTGATTAAATACAGTAGCATTTTGTATAAACACATTGACAATATCAAAAAACAGAATATTAAGAATACAGTGGATTTCAAAATTGTTTGTAATGTGATGCTTCTTGGGACGCAGCTCAGTCGCAGATATTTCACAGCAATAGTTGATTGTAATGTTCTGCTCTCTCTCAGGGTGACTCCG
Source organism: Haplochromis burtoni (assembly GCF_018398535.1). Lineage (NCBI taxonomy): Eukaryota > Metazoa > Chordata > Actinopteri > Cichliformes > Cichlidae > Haplochromis > Haplochromis burtoni. The sequence continues at coordinate 141,807 of NW_024583199.1, read as the reverse complement.
GCGGGCCCCTGTCTGTCGCCAACTCCCGCGGGCGTTTTTTCCTGGCAGGTGTGACGAGCTGGGGCAAAGGCTGCGCTCGCATATACGCACCCGGCGTCTACACTCGGGTTACCAAATACCGCAGCTGGATAAAACAGAAGACTGGAGTGTAGAAGCTTATGGATTACACACATTCCTCCTGGAAATGGAACCAGATGTTGACGTTTTTTAAACTTTTTTTTTAATGACCCTAATACCAAAAATGATGACATGCACATTTACAAGGCATCAAATGCAGTATTTTAACAGTTAAACTGTTACATTAAGATAAGATGCTCAGTTGAATGGCAGCATCTCTAATAAGATTTAAATATATTAACCTCAGCTGGCCTTTGATTTTGCAGATGTAAAAATTGCAAACAAATGTTTTATAAACTATAAATAATCCAGTATGCACAAATTCTAGAAAAAGCAGGACCAAAGTTATTATCAGGTTGCAACAGCTCAAAACATTGTTTTGGTATTAGAAATCTTTAACGACTAACTCGACAGGCACAGTGACAATTTTACACCTCTGAGGCATCAACAGAGTTAGAAGAGGATTTAAATGAGTCATAGAAATGGGACTTAAAGGCAAAAGGTAGTTTATGCAGGCATGAACGCTCCTAGTGGGCGTTGTGTTGTGCAGGCTGCAACTCCCACTAGGAGCACTTAGAAATTCGTGCATGAGCAGTGTTGTGATATTTTGATACCATGGTAGCATTTACAGGATATTGTTTTATAGTGATATTATACAGGAAAACTGTTACTCAATAAGGCCCATTTACTAGTTGTTTTTCTCTTTCTCTGTGACCCAAGAATTAATGTGTAAGAATCACAGGATGGTACCTCAAGGTTGAAAACACCACAGAGATCACTTCCTTACTCCCATCCTCCCTTCTTTATCTCCTAGAAAAGAGCTTGTTAAAGGCCAGGTGGTTTGTTTCAGAATTCACTAATGAAAGAACTCTGTATTCTATGTCTAGGAGTGTATTTTGCTGGGATGATCATAAATTGTAGCTGAACTGATAAACTACACAAAGGATACTTCTTTGCTCAGAAGGCAGGAAGACGTTTCCTTATTTGGTCTGTACCGGTTTGAACTGAGAATCTGCTGACACACGAACCTTTTTCCTCTATATAAACTGTTGTCTGATGAATAAACCTTTGAGTTGATTTTGGGAAAGCAACCTGAAGCAGTCTGTGTTTCCTTGTTCTCCCAAGCTACTCCCGGCGCTGTAACTAACCTGCTGAACGGCATACCTGAGTGTTACTTTGAATAATTTTGAATCTTATAGGGTAAAGACAAAACTCTGCTTATAGGTGCCCACGCCTCGGAGGAAACCCGATCCACGGATGACCTGGGATGGAGATTTCTTTCAAGCAGCATGACTGAGCAGACATAGTGCGGTACTGTATCTTTTAAAAATATGTGAAAAACAGCAACATAGTTGTAGTTTGCTCAAAGTATATATCCTAGTTACTCAATTTAATCTCATATAAATAAACTAAATGTGGTGCTTATGTGTGTTAACCTAACTGAATTCAAAACATCTCCACCTCTCTGGGTAATATTGTCGCTGTATTTTTATTATTTTTAAAAATAAAAAAATAAATTTTTATGTTTTCTATGGATGATTTATTAGCATTGTATTTGATCTGATTGTAATTCTCATGATTTTAATCACAGAATGACTTCATAATGGCCTTCTTATATTGTTTAGTCATTAGTTATTGATCTACTCTTGCCACCTTGCTATTATTGTACTATTCTTAGTTAGTGTATTGTCTGTCTTGTCTTAATGTTGGTTTAAAATGGAGCACTGTAACAAAAAATAATTTCCCCCAGGGATTAATAAAGTATTCTGATTCTGATTCTGATTCTGATTAAGTGGTTGATTGTTGTCTGGTTTGATCTGGTTTTTTCCAAGTTATGCACTTCACAGGTGATGTAGGCTGAACTTGAAACATGTAATTCTTTATCAATGTCTTTACACTCTTTGAGTAAAAATCTTTTTTAATATCACTGAAGAAGATATTTTCAGCCATACTTGCTAACCTTGAGACCTCAGAATTAGGGAGACATTCAAAAGGGCTGTTGGGGGGGTATACATATACAAAACACTTAAATTTTACAATGTTTATTTATGGGCCACAACAACGGGGTATCCAAATTCAGAGGCTGCGTCCACCTGAGGACCCGGCCTTCGCGATCTAAGTGGGCCGTGTCCTCTGAAAGCCAGGTAGACCGGAAATAAGCGACTGTGAAATTGGACGGTCTAGCCTTCAGAATTACGTCACCGTCTGCTCCTTGCTGTCTAAAATATAACCGGATGCTGGCGTAAATTTTCGACCATCTCACACTTCTATTTGACGTTTATTCAGCTGTGTAAAAACCCCGGAGGAACCCACCGAGGGATTAATAAAGTTTTATCTAATCTAGTTTAATAACTTTAATCTCAGCCAAACCGATTTACTCACGAACAAATAAAACACTGAAAAAGGCCAAACAATAACATTTGTAAGTTAAGTGACTTATATATATCACGTTTAACGTGAGTAGAGAAAGACCGCGGGGGTTTGAAACGATGTGCCGGCAGTTTGCTGTTCTCCCCGGCTTAGATATTTGAAGTTTGCACAGCTACATTCTCGCCTGAAAATGTGATAAAAGTTTATTTTGCGACCCAGAAAGATTAATAAGAGTAATATTAAAACTAAGTAGCTGCAGTAGTAGTAGCCATTGTTGGAAACTGGAATTGGCTGGGCCAATCTGGGATATGGTTTTTCAATTTTTCTTGTTCGGGTGGAAAAAGGGGAGAAATTCGGGCGCCGGGAGATTTTCGGGAGGGGCACTGAAATTCGGGATTCTCCCGGAAAAATCGGGAGTGTTGGCATGTTTTCAGCTGCTCCCTTCACAAGGAGTCCCCACAGTGGACCACTCTGCATATCTGATAAATGAAGGATGCCTATAGGAACCACAAATGCCCAGTGAATATTATTATTATTATTATTATTATTATTATTCAATATTTCATTTTCAAAACGGCTTGAAAAATGTTTCCATTTACAAACATGATGAAAATTATTTCATAATTTAAATAGAATAATCAGTACAGTGATTTATAATTAATGAGCATAATTTCAATATATTAGCAGTTTAATTGGCCTCTTAATTAACTGAGGAATAGAGCAACATTTTCACCTGCAGATGGCTCTGTACTGGAGGAGGCAATTTATAAATAACACAATCATTAAAATCACAGTTAAAAATAATACTTCTCCGAATTACTTTTATTAATGGTTGCTTTAGGGTTATTACATCAGTATATTAATATGATTTAGTCCCTTTTATAATTGGCTGAATAAATAACCCAACAATATGTTTTACATTTATTGATCAAATAAATGAATTTAGCTTTAACAGCAACTATTTTTTGATTTATTTAATTTTAAATGTCAGATTTTCCTTTTGGTTTTGAATCAAATATGTTTTTTTTTTGTTGTTTTGTTTTTATTTTTATTGTGATGCAGTTTCCATCAGGAGTAGCTTAGACTCTACCAGCTGCAGTACTGTCCCGCTAACAACTTTAAAGTAATCAGGTTTAATCATCTGGAGGCAAACGGGACACACACCAGATGTGTTCATTGTACAATGGCTGCGACAGAATAAATGAAAAGGACCAAAATGCTTTCTTGACGTGATCATTTGTGTGACAGTATCAGGGACATGACCTGAATAAACACTGACCTCTAGTGTTCCTTATTCATATTACAACATTTTACTTGCTGTACATACAACTGGTTGGCTTTTAATACCTCATTTTGAAGTGAAATGCTGCGTGCACATGGGAGATCATCTGATTATTGGATTGCATTTAATGTAATATCATAATAACGCAGGATCTGTTGAATACTGCAGAATAAAGTGCATTGCTGTTTTAGCGCTGTATAAATACGGTACACTGTACACACTGTATAAAAGATAAGATAAGATAAACCTTTATTAGTCCCACAACTGTGAAATGTGCTTGGTCACGGCAGAAAGCGGACGGCACAAAGTTAAGAGCAGCATGACATAACTAAAACAATAGAATAGAATAGAATAAAATAAAATAAATACTATGTCAAAACTGCAATGAAGCCAGATACGAGGTGCATACGCTGATGAGTTTAGCCGCGGCTGATGGGAAGTCTGTAGATGAAGTAACAGGTGTGTGCTCCACCCGCAGCACACAGTCTCCTCCTCTCTGGCCCCCCCATTGATCTCCGCCCTGCCCTGTTTCCTCATTCTCGCTGTAGAACCCGCTCTGACACCGACCCAGAAACACCACCGACTCTGGCCAGGCTACAGCATCTTTAACTAACCTGTCAGAAAAAGACAAAAATCCAAAGAAGAAGAAGAAGAAGGAGAAGAAGAAGAAGAAGACAGCTGTTTACGTTTCTGCTCAGCTGGGAAGAGAGAGCGAGAGAGAGAGAGGGAGAGAGAGAGAGACACCTGCCGCTGCTCACCTGTCGCCGCCATGACCGCGCTGCGATTTTAGTGTTGGACAAAAATCGATAAGCGACAAAAGAGGGGAAAAAAACGAAAGAAAAGAAAAGTCAAAGGGACTAATGGATTCCCTGGATTCAGGACAAAAGTTCCGTCCCAGACGGGTAAGTCCAACACCTGTTATGGTAACCTCTCAGTGACGTCACACCAGGAACAGGTTTTAAAAAACATAAATATGATTGATTTATATCTGAATTATGAACGTACTGATATGCACAATGTGCAGAAGGATTTCTGGATTAGCTTTACTACACAGGCTGAACCTGTTCCCACGTCACACTGCGGGTTTTATTAGTTTAAGTGCGATCTGTTCGAGTAATGTGAGCACTGGTTTCTGTTGAACTCCACTGAAACCTGGCGCGCCTCTGGCATTGAACCTGCATATTTTCACTCTTTGAGGGTGGATTTTGGTTTTATTGATTAGTTGTTTAAATGACAGAACGGCGCCTGGTTCAGTTTTAATAATCAAAGAGCTGGAAACGACATCAGCGTTTGTTCTTTTCTGATTTCTGGTGTTTTATATGATAATGAGCTGATTAACATTTTCTGATCAAACATTTAACTTGAGAAACCGACATGGGGATGGTTAGAAGCAATCAATCTCAAATTTCCACCCCAAAAGAAAGCAGTTATGTTCCAGTGCCTGATTAATGTGGCAACATTATACAGTTTCACTGTAAATGTGTTTGTATGTTTGTTAATGTGAAACCAGAAGTAGACTAAACACTGCTCAGGCATCGAAAGAATGTAGATGGTTTCACCTCCTCCACACCTGTCAGTAAGTAATCTGTGGACACAGTTGAAGGTCCCCTGTGATCAGTGACCTGGGCACAAACAACCCCACTGTTAGGCACCCGGTCCAGGGTGTGCACCGTCAGGGTGTGCAACCTTACAACTCTTATCTCACCACCAGTGTTTCTGCAGGTGTGTGGACGTCAGTGGAGTGATTAGTATTTGGACTAGATTGGTTATTTCTTGCCCTTTGCCAGTTGTAACATTAAAAAAATAAGGCTCACAAAGTATTTTCCCCCATGAAAGTAGTAACTAATTAGTAAAGTAATACTGACCTTAACCTCTTTACCAAATGGCTTCAAAAATCCAGAATAGAGCTGGAGCTCATTCAAGAACCTGGTAGAAAAGCTGCACAAAACTATACTGATATCAATTCTATCTTCTGAAGACAAACAGTGTTTGTTTGGTCAGTAATTCTGGATCTTCTATGTAAGCGTGTAATATC
>NW_024583199.1:133400-135096 GCF_018398535.1 Haplochromis burtoni | reverse complement strand
CTAAGTCAGTCGCCACAGACTCCCGTATTAAAGAGCAACACAACTATACAACAGAAATAAACACGTTTACATCTGTTATACAAAATCTGGTTTACCCTGTGGGGCTAGTTTTCTAGTTGTCATAATAGCTGTTTTTATAACTCCTCTTTTTGTTAACTTTAATACTTGAAATTAGGGGTCAGACGGAGCACTCCATTTTGCTTGGTGCCTTTTACTGACTATTGTTAATGGACCAGTCAGGGGTGTAAGAGCTGGGATGGGCTCCAGCTGCCCTGAGTAAGGATGAGCGAAAGAAGATGGCTGGATTCTCAGTCAGGCTGTGATGTACATGGATATAATAACTTACTCAGGTCACTATGTTTCCCATTAAGTTAGGAGTCCACTCTGTGGTCCAATATGGACATTTTAATCCTTAAAAAATGCAAACTGCTGGTTCAGGCTTCAAATCTCACAGTGCGTCTTCTACATTTTTATATAGAGTCTGTAGTGAATACAAACATGCTGAACAGCAGCATCTTCAAAAAGCTGGGGGACTGTTGAATTTAGACCGAGTGCTGTGCTGCTGTCACTGGAAAACACCATCCAATACTGCAGTCGAGTAAATAGCCCACAGTCTGCTGTCTACTAACCTGCTATTCCTACCTGATAACGTTGCACGCCAGACTGTGTAAAAAAACACACACAAAAAAACAAAGATAAAAAACAAACTTTGGCCTTGAACAAAACAAAAATGTTGAGGCCACTTTGAGATTTTGTACAGTCCTGAACAAATTGATCAACATTGTCTTCTCCAACTATCTCTGTATGCAGGACAATGAGGTTGAGGAAGCATTTCTGCAGGCTCCAGATCCCAAGGACGTGGAGAAGAAGTCATGCAACAAGAAGGGGGCAGGAATAGGAGTCGCCTTGGTGATTGGTGTTCTGGCTGTGATTGCATTGCTGGTCGGGCTGTTTTGCCGTAAGCTGACTTCATCAAACTACATTCAGCTAACCTGATGCTGGGGGTTGGATTTGAAAATACATATCTGAGCGCCTTGATGTCAGACAGGATATCAGGCAGGTGTAAGGTCTAATTGAAACAGAGCAGCTACCTGGACTGGATTATCTCATTAATAGTGTTACGTCCTCGCTGCGTATCACTCTGGATACTGTGGCTCCTATGAAAACAAAAGCTTCAAATTCAGAATAATTGACTCCCTGATATAAATCTCAATTACACAGCTTGATGCAGATAATGGAGAGGAAACGGTGTCTCGCTAATTTAGAAGATCTTCATTTATTGGAAAGAAGAGTTTGTCACTATAAAAATACCCTCGGCAAAGCCAGGACGTCTCACTAATGAGTGAAGAAACTACCCCAGCTTTCCTCTCACAACTGTAGCAGTGTTATTTGTCCTGTAAGAGAGAGAGGTCCAGTCCACAAGGGAAACTCACCCATAAAATTGTCATAACAATTATATACAGTTGTGATCAGAATGTTGTGTATAAAGATATTGGCAACATCTCTGTGTGTCTTCAGAGCCCCAGCATGTGAAAATGAAGAGAATTTATATCGGCTCCATGGAAATCAACGACAAGCAATTCCTGCCACAGTATGAGGAGCCCGGCAGTTCTGAGTTCACTAACCTGGCTGCTCAGGTCTGCAAACAGGTGAGACCTGACAGTTTCAAAGCATCATGGGAATTTTCCATATATGC
>NW_024583199.1:128337-133175 GCF_018398535.1 Haplochromis burtoni | reverse complement strand
TTCATTCACCAGCATCCATTACACCCTCAACTTAGAAACACAAATTTCTAACATAGAACCCTCCAACAACTATCAGCACTATCAGTAGGCAGAGGTGATAGCACTCCTACACTTCCAGTGAGACTAATCTTTTCAGGCCTTTTAATAGGACCTACTTCCCCAAAATCCATTACAGCACACTCTGCGTCACTACATGATCGTGTGCTGCGAGTCTGAGTTGTAACCTTGATGTTACTTCTAACCACTTCTGCTCTGTGTCTTCCTCTGTCACGTGTTTCTCTATTTGTTGAGGCCATAAAGGTAATAGGTGCCATAATGTGACCTTTTTCTCTTCAGCTCAAACTGATGTACTCCAAAAACTCATTGCTGGACAGATACTTCAACCATTCGTCCGTTCAGGCCTTCAGGTACTGTGAAAGAGACAGCGTGTACCACCCAGCCACAGCAATATCACCAGTGACGGGAAAAGTGAATATCAATAAAGATCTTTTAAGGGGTCAGAAATAAAGGCAATAAGTCCAGTCCACGCTCTGGTAGTTCAGAGAGCAAATGGACCTACACAGTACTAATCTGATTGTTGTATTGAGGCGGCTGATTGGTACATAGCTGTAATGCGCAGTTGCTTCTCTGTTGCACTGAATGAAGTCTGTACAAATCCTCTGTGTGTCCTGTTGTGCAGTGAGGGCGACAGAGGGTCGAACACCATTGTGGCTTATTATGAATCAGAGTTTGATGTCCCCCCACCCCAGCAAGCCTCGCTGGATGAAGCCATCGACTCTATGCAGCCTCCAGCAGGAAGTCAGGAGGGCGGAAAAGGACGATTCCTGCTGAAACCCACAGACGCCCTGAGTGTCAACGACATCGTGACACAAGGTTTGACGGCTCACAGATTCACACAGATTAGTTTTCTACAAGGTTGTTCATCCAAAACAATTTTCAAGCTTTTTTTTTAAAATCAAATTATTATTAGCTTTGTATTCACTATGGGCACTTAACCACCAGCTGTTCTCCATATGTCTGTTCTTCATCTGCCTGCACTGAAAAGTAAAATCTACGCTCTGATATGACCTTTTAAACCTGGAGCACTGTGCTGTCTTTGACAACTCTTGGAAAAATTCAAGCGTATTTAACTTACATGCAGACATTTTAATGATGAATGGTTCTTCTTCTAATGGTTAATGGATTCTTTAACTCAGCTCTTATCTTTTCTTATGGGGAAACATCTTCTAGAAGCTTCTTTGTCTCATACAAACATGATGCTGGACACTGTTAAAGACTGAGGAGTGAATAGATTCCTAAAGTGGTGAAACTGCATGAACCCTTGGAGGATATATAGTTATATGTAGTAAGAGTCATAGTCCTGGTGTATATGTATAATCATAACTATAACATTTGGTGGCAGACAGAAGGTTGCTTGTGTCTCACTGCGATTCACAAATGATCAAAAAGCTGCAGCACTGCTGCTTGTACAGTAAAACTAAGATGTAAGCTTTCGTTTCCAATGACGACAGACATCAAGACGTCCCACTACGATACGTCTGTTCTCAAATATTGACGCTACATCTGCTCTGAATTCTTCCACCAAGGTTTTGTTAAAAATATCGAGTAAAGTTTATTCACAAATGCAAAAATGATTATTGTTGTTTTAATTAGTAATGAGGAACTGATATGTGGTTTACTAACACATTTATCTTTGTGTTTGCAGCTATAGATCCACGCTTGACCAAAACCAAGTTTTCAGGTATAAACCAGTTTCGTGGTGGGAACTTCTTTTTCTTTCTGTAATTCTCTATGTAAAGTTTGACTTGTTAAAATGTTCCAAAAAAATTAAAGTTGCTTGTTTCACAACTGGTATACTTTATCCAAAACATGTTCTTCTCGTCATATTTTCAGAGAGGAAAAGCATCGACGTCCACATCGAAAACTCCGGGCACGTTGAGTCTCCGGGATTTCCAAACTCTCCGTACCCTTCAAACGCCTACCTGCAGTGGAAGTTTCGGGCAGACCCGGAACACCGAATCCAGCTCGACTTTGATGACTTGATCCTGGAGGACGACTGTCAGCGAGACTTCATCAAAATCTACGACTCGCTTGTCCCCATAGAGAAACGCGCTATGACAGAGTGAGACGAACGATCTCTTCCTAGAATTTAAAGTGTCAGCTATCTCAGAGAAAACAAGACAAAACAGGCTGATATTCTTATTCTGTGTTTTAATAGCTGCTCATTTTTAACACAAAGGGATGTTCAGACTAAAGTAACCAGGTTCCTGAATATTGTTTACCCTGAAACACTGGCTCAGGTTAAAAAATTGGCAGAGACTATGGAACGAATGTAAAGATGTGGAGATATATATTTAGTTGTTTCAGAGTGACCATCATTGGACAGGATACAGAATGAGGAAATCAGAGGGACATGTCAGGCATACGCAGAGGAGGGAGAGGGCATGCCTCGTACAACACCAGTTTGTGTTGGGGAAAAGGCATTAAAACGGTTTTGTGCCGACACATGCGTTATGCACCCGGCCCCAGGAGCACTAAAGGTTTCTTTCTGTCTCTCCCTTGTCCGCTCAGACAGTGTGGATACCCTCACCAGCCGCTGTCCTTCATCTCCTCTGGAAACGTCATGCTGCTGATGCTGGTCACTAATGAGGAGAAAAACTTCCCCGGCTTCAGAGCAAACTACTCTCCGATTCCTCAGACTACACTAAGTAAATCAAACCTCTTCTGAACAGCTGTCAGCTCTTTGTGAAATATTTCCACTGGGCATGAAAGACTTGAAATGTGTGACTTAAATGTGTGTTGGGAAAAAAACGCAACAGCAGCAGAAATCTTAAGACTGCCTAATGTTTCCAGCCCAGAGATTACAGTAATAATTTTTCAATCAGTACATAATAATAATAGTAATTGTGTTAAAGGTCAGATCTAAAGGATGCTATCTCGGCATAAACTTTATTAATTCTGCAGCTAAAGTCTTTGTAGATGATCTAACATGTCAGTATGAACTGTGCGTCCCTCAGACTGTGGCGGCACGTTGACTGGCGAGAAAGGCTCCATCTCTTCACCGTTCTTCCCGTCCAACTACCCTCCTCGCACCACATGTGTGTGGAACATCGAGGTGAGCCTTCATTTTACTGAGGCTTCTGCACAGCATCCTATTTGTTCCCACAACCGCACTCCAGCAGACTCATGGTAACAGACACCTGAACAACCAGCAAAGACCAGCAAACTGCCAAAACACCTGTTTTTATAGAGGCGCTCACTCTGCATGATGCTCAATTACTCGAGTACTCACTCTCTTAATAGGAGTGTACTTATTTTTCTATGCACTCTTGCATTTTGGCTTGATTATTGTTTAATTAATAATTTGCAGGACATTTAGTGATTGTATGCAACTTTAAATTCTGCCTCCAAGTGCAAATGTTTCACTGCCAACCTGAACACAAACTGAATTTCATTCCCTCCACTGAAATGACGCTTTTCAGTTAGCTGACCTAGAACCAAACTAACTTTTCTCTTACACTGACCAACCGAGTCTTCAGCAAAACAATATAATTATCATTTAGAAAGATAAACCCCATAGATGATGATGATGACGACAATGACATTTTTCCATCATTGCTCATTTTAAATTTATTAAAAGCACAAATCAGAAAATCTATTTATTGGACTTATTTTTATTAGTTGATCATGTTTTGAATATTTTACACTCCTGTTTTATTTGTTTCATTTGTTTTTTACTTTGTTTTTCAGGTTGCAAACAACAAATTTCTGAAGGTTCTGTTCAACAAGTTCTCGCTGGGAAATAAAACTGAAGGTTGCGGCCATGATTATGTTGAGATCAATGATGAAAGGTCAGTAACGAGCAGTGTTATGCCTTTTAAAGAAAGATTATTCTTAGTATACAGTGCTGTTAAAAGGTCTTACATTACCACCAATGTCATTATATTTAGCTTGAAGAATGGGAAATAGCTGAAGTGAAATACACGGAAATACAGTATATGGCTACGTTCACACTGCAGGTCTTAATGCTCAATTCCGATTCTTTGATCAAGTCCGATTTTTTTGTCTGCTTCTTCACACTACAAATAAAATGTGACAGCAAACGCGCTCTAGTGTGAACCCTCAGAGAGCTCTGCATGCTCAAAAGAAGACGTCACACACAACGCGCTCTGTTTGGACCCAGACCAAACAGCATTGTGTGACTGATGGCCCTTAATATAAAGACTTGTTTCGGACTTTACGTTTCCCAATTTTGCTTTAAGTTATAAAGTTATTTTGTTATTTACATTTGACCTAATAATGATCATTATTGCTGTTTTAGAGGAGCGGTGCTTCAAAGGATAGTTGCAGATTTCTGTCAGAATCTGCAGATTATACAGTACAAAGAAAATGTTCGCATTTCTCCAACGTTGTCTTCCCAACAATTTCACTGGATGGCCAGGAAGTGTTCACGATGTTTTCTCAGGTGCTGATAATTGGTGTCTGTCTTGTGCCGGTGACGTAAAAGATGGATTTAATGCGACACCACCTCCACAGGACAAGACTCAGCAGTCCATCTGCATCTAAAGGTCAAAGGTCACTCTTTCGAGGATGCCAATGTTCACATTTTGGACAGAGAGGACAGATGGTTTGAAAGAGGAGTCAAATAAGCCATCTATGTCCACTGTGAGCGAACATCTTTGAACAGAGGCGGGGTTTACGACACCAACTCTCTGCCATCTATAATCCAGTTTTAAGATCCCTACCCAGACGCCTTAACGCCCACTCACACCCTGGGCCATCTGACCTCAGGAAATCACATGATAAGGTGGGGCCAGGTTTCACAATGAACACACCCG
>NW_024583199.1:125332-127158 GCF_018398535.1 Haplochromis burtoni | reverse complement strand
TGTGTGTGTGTGTGTGTGTGTGTGTGTGTGTGTGTGTGTAAAATATGTAACCTAGTTACATTGTTTTGTGTTTTTTTGTTATAGGCTGTGTGGCAGTGACTTGAAGAGCCCAGTGTTCACCATCAACAGCAACAAGATGACCATTACATTTAAGTCGGACTCCTCCTACGTTGATCAGGGCTTCACTGCTGAGTACGAGGCCTTCACCCCGAACAATCGTAAGGATACATGCTTAATTTAAGGTCTGTAGCGTTCTCTGAAGCCGGCGAACAAATGAGGTACTATTATGTTTGTCCTATCAGCTTGTCCAGGAAGGTTCACGTGCAGCAACAACCTGTGCATCAATAACACTCTGCGGTGTGACGGCTGGGGCGACTGTGGAGATGACAGCGATGAGATCAACTGCAGTGAGTCCAAACCGTCAAACTTCTTTCTGTCTGAAAAGAATGAAATTAAAGGAGCACATTGAAATGGTCTTTCACCTTTTCTGTCCCTAACAATGTTGGGTTCTCTTTGTGTGCCTCATTAGAGTGTGATGCGTCTCAGATACAGTGTAAAAATGGTCACTGTAAACCAAAATTTTGGCTGTGTGATGGGGTGGACGACTGTGGAGACAACACGGACGAAGAAAACTGTGGTGAGTGCAGCGGAACAATAAACTGGAGCTATTTCAGCAGTTGATGTTTATTTTAAACATCGCTTAAAGTTTATTGCACTAAAAACTCAGGCAGTGTTGTCAGTGACAGAGGATATCCCAAATATGCTCTTGTTAGACAAGTAGGTCTGACTGCATTTGCACTAGCCCCACCTGCCTGCCAATCAAATCCTTTATATTTGGGAGGGGCAGCCAATCAGAAGAAACCTGAGGAGATTAAAAAAAGGAGAATAAACTGAGGGTCTGCATTAATAAAATGTATAAAGACATTCAAGTTGAGGGAAATAATAAAAGCCAAATAGATTTCCTTTTTTCAATAAGTACTGATACAAAGAATTAGTTGAAACTTCGCCAAAGCAACAGGCAAATTTTATCACTTTTCTCCAAACATTTTCAAGTAATATGTGCATAAACAGTACTGTAATAAAAACTGGACTATAAATGCAAGGTGGCAGATAATGCAAGAGGTTGTTCTGCCGGTAAAGCCAGTTTTGTTGAGGAATGTAGGAAGCCCAGCAGGCAAATCAGACCAGAGGGTTGTGCAATCACATTTCCATAAGAATCTGTTGACATGCAGAGGCAGTGTATGTGGAAGAAAGGTGGAAGACTAGCCTGTGTTTGTTTGTGTTGAAACTGACTCCTTTAAAAGAGCTCTGGAATTAAAATAGCAACAGGTCAAATTAAACACTCGAGTAGAGGGTAGTAAATAAGTGATTTTTCTCTTGTTTTACAGAAACATGCAAAGGGCAGTTTTCCTGCAAAAATGGCCGCTGTATTGCAGAGAATTTGAAGTGCAATGGAAAAGATGACTGCGGTGATGCGTCTGATGAGTCCAAATGTGAAAAATGTAAGAAGTAAAGTTCAAATAAGAACTTCTGAAAATGTATGGTTTTGATGAAAATCTTTAATCAAACAGCATTTTGAGGTAAAGGATACCTGTGGGTCAGAGTTGCTCACTGATACTGCACGTGTCTCTCGTCTTTCAGCTTTGGTGCTGCAGACATGCTCAGAGTTCACCTTCCAATGCAAAAACAAACTCTGCATCAGTAAAATGAACCCAGAGTGTGATGGAGTGCAGGACTGTACCGACGACTCTGATGAGGATAACTGTGGTAAGTTAACCACACACTTGCCTACAGATGGTTGTGGTATGGAGTTTAGTGGCGGTAAC
>NW_024583199.1:122862-123966 GCF_018398535.1 Haplochromis burtoni | reverse complement strand
CATGTAGATTCTCTCAGGCTAACCAATGGGAGGCTCTTCTGGGTCTTCACGAGCAGAGTCAGACCAGCAAGTGGACCATGAAGCGGGGCGTGAAGCGGATCATCGTTCACCCGGGCTACGACCCTGAGACCTACGATAATGATATCACTCTCATGGAACTGGACAACAGCGTCACGCTCAACCAGAACATCTGGCCCATCTGCCTGCCCTCCCCCGCGCATGACTTCCCAGTAGGAGAAGAGGCTTGGATCACTGGCTGGGGAGCTACCAGGGAGGGAGGTGAGATGATGAGAATGGCGAGAACACAGCTTGTCTGAAACGTCCGAATATCCCACACTGGAAGTGTTGTGGAAGTTTTTAAATGCGTCTGCAATGAAACGTTCCCACAAACAAACTTAACTGATCCCACAGATGTGTCTGCCCAGCCAGCCAGTGGATTCAACACTAAGCATTGTTCTGAAAGACCTAATAGTAAAGATAACAATGTTCCTCAACATAAAATTCACCCTACTACAGCACTTCACTCTCAGACTGCTGGTTCAAATGTGCGATATTTACATGTAAGATGAGATGCACAGCCTTCATTTTTCAGGCCCTCTTCCACGGACCTTTCAGTTTGCAGACACACTCTCTGCTTTTAAGATTAGGCTTAAAACTTTCCCTTTAGACAAAACTTAAAGTTAGAGAGAGAGCCTAAACTCTCCCTCACTGCAATAGGACTGCTGGGAGCTTCTCAAGTTGCCCTGTGTTTATACACCACTTTGCATTTTACAGGTATAAGAGTATTTTTGTACCTTAAAAACCGTTATAATGTTTTTGGGTAACTGGATAAGATGAATAAAAGAGGTGACTGATCTAAAAAAAAAAAAAAAAAAAGCAACAAAAACAAAAAAATAAACAACAAACTTTCATCATCTGAAAGTCAGATCATGACAAAGAACCAGAGCGCTGTTAGAAGTCATTTTGTTGTCTATCAGGTTCCGGGGCGTCCGTACTGCAGAAGGCAGTAGTCCGGATCATCAACAGCACAGTGTGCAAGAGTCTCCTGACAGACCCGGTGACCGACAACATGCTGTGTGCTGGAGTCCTCAAAGGAGGCGTGGA
>NW_024583199.1:120349-121829 GCF_018398535.1 Haplochromis burtoni | reverse complement strand
TTAATGCTTATTGGGACTCACAGACAACCTTCAAGCTGAAAATAATCTCTCTCCTCTCTGATTCTCAGGGTGACTCTGGTGGACCCCTGTCTTTCACCAGCACCAAGGGGCGGGTCTTCCTGGCTGGTGTGACGAGCTGGGGCGAAGGCTGCGCTCGCAAGAACAAACCTGGCATCTATACCCAAGTTACCAAATATCGCAACTGGATAAAAGAAAATAGTGGAGTGTAGGAACAGGAACGTGCACAGGTTCTCTGGATCACGGGTGTTTCTCTTGGATTCACTGTGGAATGCGAAGCACCAAAACGGCTCTGCATGTATTTTCTCTGCAGCACATGCACAAAACTTTGCAACATCCAACATAAACTGTCTTGTTGAGAATTGCGAGTTCCTATCAGGACTTTACCCTTACATCAGAACATATCCATTCTCATCCACTGCCTGTTTTTATATGGACTGCCTTGTTGTTTCCAGAGTGTAAAAGCTGCACTTTCATCATGTTATTTTTGTAAGGATATTAATCACCCATCAGGTCTGCTCTTCTGTGCCCTGCTAATTTGCACTGCTTCTGGTAAATTGTGGTGGAAGTTTGTGACGCATCCTGGTCCCACATATGTTCTTTGTGAAGGTGAGCTGGCTTGTAAAAAATGGTGCTTGAAATATTCTCGGGGCTTAATAGGATATTCATAGTAGAATATTGTGAATATTCATTGCTTACTTACATTCAAATTGCAAATATCTTCAAGGCTCAGGATTTTTATTTTAATTATAACAGAATTACAAATTTAACTGATTTAGTTGAACAGGATAAAGGCTTGAAGGTAAGGCCAAATAAATATGATCTCATAATAAAAGGTTTACTTTGGGGGCTCAGGGTTTTTTGTCATTAGCTAACCCAGTTCTTCAAATTCATCTAGAAGTCTAATTTATTTATTAGGGAGAAAAAGTTCTCTGTTAATGTTAATTAACTTTTAAATTAACATTTGAAGTAAATATAATGAGAGGTGGCACTGGAATAGAATAGAATAGAATAGAATAGAATAGCACTTTACTGTTATCGTACATGTATAACGAAATTATAGGTGCTCAATGCCAACTGTGCAGTTTAGAGCACTGTGCCGCTACATACGTCCGAATGCTTCGACATCTTGAACATAAAGAGGTTCTTCTACAGGTGGAGTTTATATTGCAGCTACACAACATTTAATTGAGGAATAAATTTAAAAATGTTCCAAATAAGCAGTAAAATGCTGTAAGTTTGGAATTCAGATGAAAACTTGAAAGATAAAAGACAGCAAAAATAAATGCATTCAAAATTTTGAATGAGGGGATAAAAACTTTCATCTACAAACTTTCATCTAGAAACTTTGATCTAAAGAAAATGCTACATCCAGAGTCAGCTTTCTGGGAACTCTGATGTATTTGTGTATCAGAGGTGAGCTTTAACAGAAAAGGAGCTGACAGAACAAAACCTCCAAAAT
>NW_024583199.1:117248-118620 GCF_018398535.1 Haplochromis burtoni | reverse complement strand
CATGTATCCAAGTATTCAACTGCTTTGCAGGCCAGAAAAAGCTTTTGAGGCGACTGTGAATACAAAGACACAGCACTGAGTGACTCATGCCCTCTCCTTTTCCATGGATGACTCAAAGCCAGCAAGACCTTGCTGCCTTGGGTCATGTTGTTTTCTGCGACTCCTTGTTTCCCAAAGGTTGGTACGATGCATGAAGCAGCAAAAGTTACAACAAAGGGAAAATCAAAAATATATGTAGTGCACAAAATTGACTTGGGTAACAATGTGCATGACTTCCAGGTTTTTGTGAAGGTTGATGCTCCAACAGTGTGGGTTACACGGAGCTTAAAAACTGTCCAAACAAATACATTTTGTATGAAAAACTAAAAGGTGGATCGCACAAATTTCTTGAATAGTATGTACCCCACAGCAAGTCATATTATGTCTGATGATCCGAGTAATCACACTGCTAACTTTAAGCCTTAAAATACCTGAATGAATGGCACATATCCCACATGCAATTATTCGAATGGGAGAAATTGAAATGAAAATCATTTTGGACCAGGCTGTAAGCGTGTTTATTCTAGTGTAAATGTCAAGATGGGATTCTGTAGTGATTTATGGAGCCAGCTGATATTTGACCACCCTGGGAGTCATCATCTCTGCTTCTCTCTTATTATTCACAGCTGAACCGTGCACTGTATGTAGCAAAAGTGTCATTGTTATTCTATTAATAACAGAATGCGGGTGTTAAAGACAAATGTAATGTGATTACAATAACGTGTTTACCTCCAGCACTGTCAGCAAACATCGACTCTTTACTGGAGCAGATCATGAATTATATGAAACTGAATGCTTCTCACTCTCTGGTTCTGCTGCCTCAAATTTCAAACTCTGTTGAGACGTCATGGTACAAATTTATGTCACATAAAAATGTGCTGATTTACTTTGTTTGAAGAACTCATAACTGTTTATGATTGTCTAAAGGTGCAAAACAATGTCTTATAATCAGGATGTTTGCAGTTTTATATGTGCACATACTTTGAAAACAGGAAGTGCGTGGTTTCCTGTTAGTACTGTATATTTTCAGAGGGTATAAGCAGGATACCAGCAGATCGAATCAGAGATGGAGGCTTTAATCACAAATCTTGCTTCGGGAAAACGGCGTACCTACATTGTCATCATTGTGATCTTTACCATTTCTGTTTTATTTAGCGGCAACTTTGAATGCACTTGCAAATCACAAGTGTCTGACTGCAGGATTTACATGTTTCTGCCTTCTATAATAATATTTCTCTTAATGCTGTGGACCAGCAACTCCTTTCAGAGAGTCTCTAGATTCACATGTGATGGTACATGTGGCTCTAAATGCTGCAGGTTTTGCGGTTCGTTT
>NW_024583199.1:114897-116662 GCF_018398535.1 Haplochromis burtoni | reverse complement strand
CATTTGAACTGGAGGAGGTCGGAACAGTACAATCTCAGGTAAACGCACATTAGTTCATTTTTTACAGGACAAAACAAATGATTAAACGCAAAGTGGTGTATAAGTGTTTGGCATTTTATAAACCTTCCTCCAGAAATCTCAGTAGGTAAGTCGTTACAGGATTCTCAATGCAGTAATCCATACTTTTGATGAAATTTTACCATTACCATGATTTTAACATGACAGCCTCAAATTAACTTTTACTTCTATATCTGGAGAAAACTATTTGGTGTTAAAAATCTTATAAACATGCTGTCTAAGCTGATCCTTCCCATATGGAAAAGATATATATAAATCTTATCAAGTTTGTATCTGTCTTGTGTGAAACTTGTATGAAAAGCATATGAGAGTGAAAACAGAGATAAGATCCCTTGAAAAATTATATAATGAAACTTGTATGTTTTGGATACTTACTGAAACAATGTAAGAAAGTAATGAGAAAGTGGCCACTTTCATGAGTGAATCATAGAAGTTTTTACTATTTCTTTTCCATATGGGTTTGGCATTATTGTGGACAAGATAAATATTAGTAAAAACAGTGATTAATCTCTTTTTACTAGGATATCTCCTCTAGCGTTCAAATCAAACATCCACTAAATTGTATGCCTATATATACTGTATATGTATATATACACATCATCCATCCAATTTGCTAAATTCCGATGTTCCAATAACTTCCATGGCCATAGATGTAAAATCAAACACCTAGTCATGCAGGCTACTTCTTTAAATGTTTGCGAAAGAATGGATCACTCTCACTCTCTGGAGGTCACCAACTTCCTGAATCAGTCACTACAGACCTTCAGATTAGCTCAATAACGGTACATAGAGAACTTCATGGAATGGGTTTCCATAGCCAAGCAGCTGCATTCAAGCCTTACATCACCAAGCACAAAGGAAAGCATTGAATGCAGTGGTGTAAAGAAAGTCACTGCTGAAGAGAAATTATAAAATAAATTATAATAAATTATATGTCACTGGCCACTTAGTTCCAGTGAAAGCAACTGGATTTTGGACAACTTCATGCTCCAAACATTGTGGGACCAGTTTGGGTGCACCAGTGCCGAGAAGTCTGCTGCCAGAAACTGAAATAAAGCTACTTTTAACTTCTTCCTGCTTCCTATTTACAAGGGGTCAACACAAGGGGTAGCTCCCCACTCTGTATGCGGCAGAGTTTTTACGCTGAATGCTCTTCCTGACATAGATCCAGAGGGGTTTGTGTCTCCATCTGTGTTTGAGCAGGAAATCTTTTTCTTAATTGGGGTTCGTTTAAACCCCTGCACTAAAAATGCACACTTTTTTGACTTAAATGAGCATTATCTCTGGCTAGTATCTCTGCCATCACTTTTCTAAGGTTGAAACACTTGCATCTGTGTAGCAGTCAGTAGAGGTCACTGCTGCATAGGCTTTTACTTTTTCATCTAAGCTGTTGCAGTTCCTCGTGTTTCTTTCACTTTAGTTCATCATATTTTCCTGGTTTCTACAAATTGAAAAGGCCCATGTTCTAATAGTAATCGAGTATTTATTGATTTGAAGACTTGTAACCGGAGCAGATTCTAGCCTATATGCAAGGATGTGTTGGCAGATATAACAGGCAAGTAGTTTTAAGTTAGAGCAGCTGATTAATCAAGTGAATGTTGCTGGTTTGAGACTGTTCAGATGCTGGCATCTCTGAAGTGAGATTCTGGTTGAACATAAACACTAAATGAACTTTGGATTAGATGGA
>NW_024583199.1:100999-112276 GCF_018398535.1 Haplochromis burtoni | reverse complement strand
ACCCTCCCAGTCCAACAGGTACTGGACACCACGACCACGGCGGCGCACGTCAACGATCCGCCGGACCGAATAGGCCGGATGACCGTCCACGAGCCGGGCGGGAGGCGGGGGAACAGACGGCGGACACAGAGGACTGCTACGGACCGGCTTGACCTGAGAGACGTGAAACGTCGGGTGGACGCGCCAGGAGGCCGGGAGCCTGAGACGGACCGCCGAGGGGCCGACGACAGCAGTGATCTCATAGGGGCCAACATAGCGGGGAGCCAACTTCCGAGAAAGCGACCGCAAGGGAATGTCCTTGGCACAAAGCCACACCCGTTGACCAGGCCGATATGCCGGAGCGACAGAGCGGCGACGATCCGCATAATCCCGTTGCCGGTCGACAGTCGCAAGGAGAGCCCGTCGGACCCTCTGCCACACCCGCCGGCAGCGTCGAAGGTGATGCTGGACCGAAGGAACAGCCAAATCCGTCTCATCCTCTGGGAACAACGGTGGCTGATACCCCAGCGAGGCCTCAAAGGGTGACAAACCCGTCGCTGAAGACGTGAGAGAATTATGGGCATACTCCACCCAAGGCAACTGAGACGACCAGGCTGCCGGGTTCAGTGACGAGACGCAGCGAAGAGCGGATTCCAACTCCTGGTTCAAACGCTCAGTCTGGCCATTGGTCTGCGGATGGAAACCAGAACTCAAGTTGACCTTGGCACCCAGGGCCGTACAGAAGGCCCTCCACACTCGGGAGACAAACTGAGGCCCCCTGTCAGACACAATCTCCGAGGGTATGCCATGAAGACGGAACACATGATCCGTAAGGATCTGGGTGGTCTCCGCAGCCGTCGGCAGCTTGTCCAGGGCCACGAAGTGAGCCGCCTTGGAAAACCGATCAACTATGGACAGAACCACCGTCTTCCCCGAAGAGGCTGGGAGGCCGGTAACAAAATCCAAGGCGATATGAGACCAAGGCCTATGCGGGGTACTCAGCGGTCGGAGTAAGCCAGACGGGGGCCGATTAGAGGTCTTGTTACGGGCACAAACGGAACAGGCAGCCACATAAGCCTTCACATCCTTGTCCATAGAACGCCACCAGAAATACCTCTTCAACAGAGCCGTGGTCCTACTCACTCCCGGATGGCAAGTAAACCGGGCTGTATGGATCCAATGGATAACAGCCGACCGGGCGGCAGAGGGCACAAAACGCCGACCGGGCGGGCCAGTTCCCGGATCAACGTCGTCCCGTAATCCTTGGCGTATAGCCTCCTCCACATCCCAGGTGAGGGAGCCGATCCTGCAGGTGGAAGGGAGAATGAGCTCCGGGTCCCGGGAGTCTGAGTCCGAGGAGTACTGGCGAGACAGAGCATCGGGTTTAAGATTCCTGGAACCCGGGCGATAGGAAATATCAAAGTTAAATCGGGCAAAGAAAAGGGACCACCGAGCCTGGCGGGAGTTCAGTCTCTTAGCTGTTCTGAGATAAGTCAGATTCTTATGATCTGTCCAGATGATAAATGGATGTTCCGACCCCTCCAGCCAGTGGCGCCACTCCTCCAAAGCCAACTTAATGGCCAGGAGCTCCCTATCCCCAACGTCATAGTTCTGTTCGGCAGGAGAAAGGCGTCGAGAAAAATAGGCGCAGGGCTGGAGCTTGCCACGAGGACCAGAACGCTGAGACAGCACAGCCCCCACCCCCACACTTGAAGCATCAACCTCCACCACAAACTGCCTACTCGTGTCAGGATGGACCAAAACAGGAGCCGAAGTAAAAAGCCGCTTGAGCGTGACGAAGGCCGAGTGAGCCCCGGGGGACCAAACGAAGGGGACCCGGGAGGAAGTAAGGCGAGTGAGAGGCGCAGCCACCCGACTGTAGTCCCTGACAAAACGCCTGTAGAAATTTGCGAAGCCAAGGAACTGCTGCAGCTGTCTACGCGAACCAGGAACGGGCCACTCCACTACTGCCTTAACTTTTACAGGGTCCGTCTTCACCTGCCCTTCCGCCAGTAGGTAGCCCAGAAACGAGATAGACGAGACATGAAAGTCACACTTCTCGGCCTTCACATAAAGGCGGTTCTCCAACAGTCGCTGCAGCACACTCCGGACATGCACCCGATGCTTCCTACAAGGGACCGAGAAAAAATCAAAATGTCGTCCAGATAAACAAACACAAAAACATTCAAAAAATCCCGGAGCACGTCATTCACTAGTGCCTGGAAGACTGCAGGGGCATTGGTGAGGCCAAACGGCATCACCAGGTATTCAAAATGCCCCAGGGGAGTGTTAAAAGCAGTCTTCCACTCGTCGCCCTCCCGTATGCGGACAAGGTGGTATGCATTCCTCAAGTCCAACTTAGAGAAGACAGTGGCCCCGTGGAGGGGTTCGAAAGCTGAACTGATCAAAGGCAGGGGATACCTGTTCCTAACCGTGATTGCATTAAGGCCCCTATAATCAATGCACGGCCGGAGCGACGCATCCTTTTTAGAAACAAAAAAGAAACCAGCCGCCACCGGTGAGGAAGAAGGACGAATGAGACCGGCCGCCAGCGAATCCCGGACGTACGTCTCCATAGTCCCCCTCTCCGAACGGGACAGGTTATAGAGACGGCTGGAGGGCAGAGGGGCACCCGGGAGGAGATCAATTGCACAGTCATAGGGCCGATGAGGAGGCAGCGACAGAGCCCTGTCTTTGCTGAACACTTCTTGTAGATCATGATATTCAGGAGGGACAGAGGTAAGGTCAGGGGGGGAGACAACCACGGAGGAGAAACAAAAGCCCCCGAGGGCAGCGCTGACTTTAAACAGTTGGCGAGACAAAACAAACTCCAACTCGCTACTTTCTTCCCTGCCCAGTCAATGTGTGGATTGTGCTTCTGCAACCACGGAAAACCAAGGATCACTGGCACGTCCAGGGAAGAGGTGGCAAAGAGAGTTATGTCTTCCTGATGATTACCTGACGTGACTAACTTGACAGGCGCGGTCCGGTGAGTGATCATCGCGAACACCTCATTATTCAGAGCGGCGGCCGGGATCGGAGGCTCGAGCGGAATGAGGGGCAAATTGAACGATTTAGCCACCGCAGCATCTATCAAATTCTGCTCCGACCCGGAGTCAACGAGAGCACGGAGAGAATGAGCCTTAGTACCAGACATCAACGAAACCGAAAGCAAAAAACGGGGTTTATCACTCTTAAAAACACTGCCCACCCGTAACCCCGGACTTACCGGCGGGCCACGCCTTTTGGCCGGACTGGGCAAACAGCGATGCGATGGCCGCTTCCTCCGCAGTAGAAGCACTCTCCGGCTCGGAAACCGCCCGCTCGGGTGAGGCGCCCGTCTCATCTCAGTCTCCGGTGCACATCTTTCGTCTCCTTTAAAACCTGCCACCGACCGACCGCGGGCCATTGCGGCGGCGCGGCGAGGCTTTCCCATAGAGCATTCCGTCGAAGCCGTCCCACGGTGGCCAGGGGAATGATAGGAGATCAGAGACGAGACGGACGGATGATGTCACCGGAAGCGACGGGGGTAACGCCGAAATGGCCGCGGGTCAAAACAGAGACGGAGAGGGTTTGGACCGCCTCTCAGCGTCTCTCTCCCTCAGTCGACTATCGATCCTGAGAGCAAGAGAGGCAAGCGCTTCAAACGTGGCCGGCTCGTCGTGTACAGCCAGCTGATCCTTCAGTTGTTCGGAAAGGGACGCTAGGAAAATACCCCGCAGCGCAGCATCCGGCCAACCCGCTTCAACAGCAGCGGTGCGGAACTCGATCGCATATTCCGCAACGCTGCGTTTTCCCTGGCGGAGTCCCAACAGCCTCTTAGCTGCAGTACCCTCAGAGATCGGGTGAGCGAACGTAGCCTTGAATTCCTTGAGGAAGTCCTCATAGGAACACGAGGCAATAGGATGAGAAAACAAAAACGCCTCAGCCCACGCAAGCGCCTTACCCCTAAGCAACCCAACAAAATGGGAAATCTTGGCAGCATCATAGGAAACGCGTGCGGCGTGCGATTGACGAACAACGACCACTGAAACAGGAACCCTCCACACAGCCCCAGCTCTCCGTGAAAAGGCTCCGGTGGAGGGGAAGAGATGCCCCGATAAGCCGATTCAGGACGCGCAACGGCGGGTGCAGGCAACGGTCCCGGCTGACTAGGGAAAACGGGCGGATTAGGCTCCCTGATTTCTGACAACCGGGTAAGTAACTCCTCCTGTTTTTCACTGATAGCATTACACTGGTCCATTAAGGACGACAAAGTCTGTTCATGCCGTCCTAACACCGCGCCCTGTTTGTTAATGGCGGCGCGAATTGGGTCCGCTGAGTCCATTAGTGGCCAGTTCGTTCTGTCACGAGCGAGAATGCGGTGGACTCAAGAGCAGACTCAATTTGCTTAGAACTGTGTATGATTTATTGAAAAGAACAAAACGTGAACGGAACTGGGTTTAACAGAAACATATGCAGTAACTAAAGGAAATCCGTGGGCGGAGAAACCGGCGTAGAGCACGGGGAGACTTCTAACGGGAACTTCTGTAAACACAGGGGAGAGATGTTACTGAATGGGGAAAATAACGAGTAAGGGAAAAAGGTACGGAGTGCCAGTGAATGGTCTTGGGCTTACTTGGAGACCCTAGTTATTAGACAGGGAAAAGGCTGCCATGGGTGTAATCCAGAGAGGGTCAAGAGTGGAAAGTCCGGTCCAGATTCCGAGGAGGTGGAGCATACAGACTGAAGGGCAGGCTGAGGAGAAGTGGAGTATATAATCCTCGGGTTCCGAGCTGATGGGAGAACAGGATGAAGACCAAAACAGCACTACTGGTGAGTGCGATGGGTGGAGAATCTGAAGAATACAGGAAACAAAAACATATTAACCCAAGGTCCAGACATACAGAGTCAGAGCTCAGAGGAGGCCGAGTTTACCACAGATGGTAGCAGGACGAACTGGCGAGGAGTAGCAGGCCGTGCTGGCTTAAAAACCCTCTAGGTGGAGCCCCGGAGATTGACAACAGGTGATGAGCTGGCCAACTCCACTCCCAGGGACAAATGACAGGAAACTGGACCACGCCCAACCAGACACTCCCACAGCATATGACAGCACACTCCAAAGACGCTAAACGTCACAAATCTCTCACATCTCAAAACTCGCTCTCTCTCTCTTTCTGCTTTCTCTCTCTCTCTCTCTGTCACTCCTAAAACTTCCCTCTGTTTTTTGGTTTGCTCATAAGCAGAGCGTGCTCGCTGCGCTGTCCTTAGACAATAAACATGACGAAACTATTGAGGAAAAAACACTGGATATATATTGTTTATCATGACTCTGGTTTTACGTGGCCTATCAACACAATTTATAAACTGGTATATGTCACCTTGTTGCTTTGTCTTTAAGGGTCATGTGATTGTCTTACCACGACTACTTTATTCTTCCTCAGTCAAACAGCAGCACTCATGCGATTGTTTTGCCCCCTTAGCTCCAGGTTTTATGCTAGACCAGGGGTCAGCAACCCAAGGCAGGGGTTAACAAGGGTTAACTGATGACACGACCATAACTGGACTGGCCATCGGGCATACCGGGCATTTGCTTGGTGGGCCAATGATTTTTTTATTTTATTTTTTGTAACGGTATAAACAATGAAAGGTGGTGGATTGGCCAGATGCTGGCCGATGTGTAAAAATAACTCAGTTGTTTGGTGGTGGCTATGGTCGGAGCTTCACAGTTCAGACATGGAGGCCAGCAGGTGGATGAGGGAAAGGGGAGGCAGGAGGAGCAGAGACCCGAGGCGGCCACCGGTCCGAGTGTCAGGTGAACTGAACTTCAGGTAAGAAGTTATGACCTGCAGTCTATCTGGGTCAGATATAGAACCAAGTTTAGGTGGAGTTTATTTTCGTTGTGCTGACTTTTTACAGTCAGTTACAATAACTCGTATGCGTACTAGCTAGCATGACGGAGTTGCAAGATTACAGGCCGTGGCACTGACCTCCCACATCATGAAGATCCTGGAAAGACTCATCCTTGACCAGCGCGACCTCATAGTCAGACCACATCTGGATCCCCTTCAGTTGCTATCAGCCTCGTCGAGCTGAGGACCCATCATCTACCTCTCAGTCGTGTCTACACCCATCTGGACCAGCCGGCGAGCACTGTGAGGGTCATGTTTTTCTGACTTTTCCAGTGCATTTCAAACCATCAGGCCGACCTCTCCTGGGTGATAAGCTTAGCAGCGATGTCAGGTGGATGTGTCTCTGGTGTCCTGGATTGTTGATTACTAACAGGAAAGACCACAATTGTACGTCACCACAGTGTGTGTCTACAGTGATGCAACACAGGGGCACCACAGGGGACAGTCCTCCCCCTTCCTCTTCACCTCTACACCACAGACTTCAGCCACTGCACAGAGACCTAGCATCTTCAGAAGTTTTCTGATGACTCTGCGGTGGTTGGATGCATCAGCAGGGATGATGAGACAGAGTACCGGGCTGTGGTCGACTCCTTTGTCACGTGGTGTGAGCAGAATCATCTGCAGCTCAACGTGGCAAAGACCAAGGAACTGATCGTGGACTTCAGGAAGACCAGGAAACACTTGACCCCTGTTTCAATCCAGGGGGTCAGTGTTGACATTGTGGAGGACTATAAATACCTTGGAGTTCACATTGACAATAAACTGGACTGGGCTAAAAACACCACAGCACTTTACAGGAAGGGCCAGAGTCGTCTCTATTTTTTGAGGCGACTGAGGTCCTTCAACATCTGCCAGAAAATGCTGAGGATTTTCTATGAGTCTGTTGTGGCCAGTGCGATCCTCTATGCTGTTGCATGCTGGGGGAGCAGGCTGAGGGTCGCAGATGCCAACAGACTCAATAAACTATCCGTAAGGCCAGCAATGTTGTGGGGATGGAGCTGGACTCCCTCAAGGTGGTGTCGGAGAGGCGGATGTTGTCCAAAGATAAAGACAATGTTGGATAACACCTCCCACCCACTCCATGACATGCTGGTCAGTCACAGGAGCACGTTCACGTTCAGTACGCATATGTATCGAACAATACAACATTTGATTTCAATTCTTCTGACAGCGTCTTTTGAGTCTGAATCGTGTTGATATGCCTTGCGTCGCGCACTGACGCTCCGCTAGTCAGAAGAGCAGAACTGCGCGGTAGCTTCTTAGCAGGCAATTGATCTCATCGTGGAAATTTTGTTATGTACGTGCCCTAGTAGAGTCGACTAAACAGAGTGCACCTGCTCAATCATGTGTACAGTGTTAGCGCTTAGCGACTGTTGCCGTCTAGCATGCCGAGCATCGCGGATCGTCGGAATGCCGGTGTCGAAGGTCATCCAGATCTGACGTGAAACAACGAATACGCACATTACGACATTAGTCAAAGAAAACACAAGATGTATTAGCGAGCTTAGACAGGAGACTATCTTAGCTAATAGCCCGAGAGCGTAGTAAGCTTTGAACATTTCCGAACTCTCTTTCCAAAGATGAGTGTTCATCTAAGGCGCAATATCGTAGCCCGAGCCGAGAGCGATTTATCGGCAAAATTATTTCCCTGCCCTCGGCTATGAAAATTCAAGCTTGCATTCTCATGTACGTATTATTCATTGCATCGTGGCCGTCTTGTGACATTTGAAGTGCTTGATTTGCTTGTTTTGTTCATTGTGTGACGTATAGAACGCACTGACGTGAGATGAAATGGACAATCTTGAATGCTTTTACTGCCTGCAACAGACAGTAATCCCAGCGTTAACTAGAGTGATCCGAATCGCTGCTGTGAGGCGTGTAAAAGCATTTCAGTTCTGCTGAGCCAAATAAGACAGGTCAGGGTGAAGAAGTGACAGCCAAAGAAAAGCTTACCACAAAACGGAGAAGTTATGACAAATCAGACTATAAGGCAAAAAGAAAGTGCAGCTTTATGGTTTCATGGACAAAAGAATTTCTGTGGCTGCAATATGAGAGCTAAATAACCAGGGCTGCACATAAGTGGTCCGCAGGTGCGCATTCGCTGTCAAAATAAAAAACACGCACAAGGGTTAGGGTTAAATTTAAAAACTGTACTTTTGAGTTAAAATATATATTTATAATTTTAATAAATGACAAATTAAAAAGCATGAACATTTTTTTGTATCGAAAAAATATCGAACCGTGACACCAAAGTATCGACCGAACCGAACCGTGAATTTTGTGTATCGTTGCACCCTAATATATATATATATATAATTATTATAGATATATATATATATATTATATTGTTATTCTGTACGTATTTTTCGTTAATTGGTTATGAACGTCAAAAAAACATTTCCCGGGACTCAGTATTCTAGATTGACGAGTTTCTATACAGCTGGGTGGGTGCTATGATGTTACGAGTGAACTTTATTTTGTTCATAAGGTTATTAGTAGAGTTGCCAACCGTCCCCTAACAAACGGAATCGTCTCGTATTCAGAGAAAATATTACGCGTTTCGATGAGGTGAAAAGGAACAGTTTGTCCCGAGATTCAGCTAGAATGAAAAAGACACAAAGCTGCGAGTTATTCGTGTCTTTGCTGCACAGCTGCCCTTCTTCTCTCATTCTCTCCCCTCCCTCTCCTGTCTACTTCAATCATGAAACTGATCAATGATCAGCTGATCGGCTCTCTTGTTTGTTTATCGCCACTTTGCGCCAGAAAGAGGAAACCAGCGGATGTCGCGTAAACAACAGCAGCACGTTTAAGCTTGATCAGCTGTTGTTAGAATTTATTTAATATTAATTTCTAGTATCAGCTGATGTTTGCTGGAGCCACAGCTGTAAAGCTGCTGGTCATGATAGTGGTTTGGTATCTGGTGAGAGGGAAACATGAAGATGAAACCAGGAGATGTCCTTACTGAATCATCAGAGCTGAACAGGTGATGGAGAAACAGGTTTACCTTTTAGGTGACATGAATGAGTTGAAGGGAAGTTATGAACTGTTTCTGAGAGACAAATAACACCAGGATCCTTTTTTAGGTAGCTGACAGCTGGTAACTGTGCAGGGGCGGGTCTAGCAAAGTGTTGCCAGGGGGCGCAGGTAGGGCATTAACAGGGAGAGGGGGGCACAAAGAAATACTTTTCTTTCTTATTCTCATTTAAAATGTCTATCTTTTAAAAAATAATTATCTGAATCTTACAACCAAAGTTTTTATCTGATGTAAAATGTATAGAAATCAATATATACCAACACACTGTCATTGTTTTCATTCAAGGCTTTATGGCTTTAATACCGTGGGCGATCGGTCTCTAGTCAAAATGCCCGGGCTGTTTTTTGTCCCAGTCCAGCCCTGGGCAGACACGCAGTGACATTAATCTGAGAAGGTCGCATTAAAAAATCAAATGGCCGCACCAGCGGTGCACATCGCAAATTAGCTCGCATAGACACATTAGTTGTGCGCTTCTTAATGACGGTATCTTAGCTAACAACCCCAACTACCAGATTCAACTTGTAATTGGCTAAAAATAACTTCGCCTACTCGGTGAGAGGGACGTTGCTAGCTGGCAGTTTTTTCAAGCGAATGTTGAAATTTCACATTCCAACACTTCAAAATGCTTCAGCAGCTGTTCGCTCAGCGCAGCATCAGCACCGTCGGAAATACACGGATACAGTGGGGCAAAAAAGTATTTGTCAGCCAGATGTGAGTTCCCACTAAAATGATTAGGGGGCTGAATAATTACCACACCCCACTTTGCAGTTATTTATTTGTAAAAAAAATGTTTGGAATCATGTATGATTTTCGTTCCACTTCTCACGTGTGCACCACTTTGTGTTGGTCTTTCACGTGGAATTCCAATAAAATTGATTCATGTTTGTGGCTGTAATGTGACAAAATGTGGAAAAGTTCAAGGGGGCCGAATACTTTTGCAAGCCACTGTATTTACTGAGAATATTAGTGACATGTTTAATACTTATTTTAACCGCTGTGTATAATACTTGAGTTAGCAAGTAACGATGTACAAAAACTTTGTTACTGTAGGCCTACTTATGTACAGTTTTCAGGCATCTGTACTTCACTTGAGTAGTTTTTTTCTGACCACTCTTTACTTTCTATTCCTTACATTTTTAAAACAGGCTCATTACTTTTGCTTTAACAAATTTGAGGGGGGTGATTATTTCATGTGTATAAAAAGAGATGACATGTGTCAAAGTATGGGGCTAAAAGTGGGACAGTGTTTTTTGTTTTTATCTTTTTTTGCCACAACACACTCACAGTGTGTTGCTAGCTAAAGGTCCAGCTGCTATATTGCACATAGAGAGCAAAGAAAGAGAAGTAACTTCACTCAGAGATGGAAAAAGATAAGAAAGATAGAAGAGAAAAGGAAGAAGATTGGTTAGATTTAAAGGAAAGGACTGCTCAGTTGAATTTGATTATGTTGCATCTTCCTTTTTGTTGGAGCTCAATTCCAGTTCAAGTTAAACCAGCTATTGGAGGAGAGATGCTCCTATGTTAGCGGTTATACATTTTGAGAAAAGAGAATGTACTTCTATCTGATTAAACAAAAATCGTTGAGAATCTTGGTTTAGACTTTTGCCCCCCGTTATTGGAGGATGGGTTGCGTTCTTCTTCTCCTCCATGGGGCGATCGTGGCTCAAGAGTTGGCAGTTCGTCTTGTAACCAGAAGGTTGCCGGTTCAAGCCCCGGCTCCGACAGTCTCGGTCGTTGTGTCCTTGGGCAAGACACTTCACCCAGTGTCCAGTGTGCCTCGCCTCTGTCAGTGCGCCTCAGGGCAGCTGTGGCGACAATGTAGCTTGTAGCTTGTATGTGTGAATGGGTGGATGACTGAAAGCACTTTGGGGTCCTTAGGGACTAGGAAAGCGCTATACAAATACAAGCCATTTACCATCAGTTACAGCTTCACCTTGGAATGGACACATACACTTATCCTGAACCTGTTTGCACCTAAGGTATAGCATCTATCTGTGAGAGCTACTGTTTCTTGACTCCCACATTCCTGCACACAGTCTTTTACTAAGTCTGAAAACAGCTCTCAGTCATATGAATCCCTGGGCTATGGCCCATGTCGCTTATATCAAAAACTACCACTGA
The DNA here is from genome assembly GCF_018398535.1 of Haplochromis burtoni. Lineage (NCBI taxonomy): Eukaryota > Metazoa > Chordata > Actinopteri > Cichliformes > Cichlidae > Haplochromis > Haplochromis burtoni. Next base: position 101,251 of record NW_024583199.1, on the reverse strand, counting down.
CTAAAAATGTAAAGCTTACATGTAAGTCCTCGTGTTTTTGATTTAGATATTGAGTCTGTATATGTGACACTGAGTAAAGTATATTACACAGGGAAGTTGGGACAATGCCAGCAGAAACAGTTTATATGTTTTCCAGTCACCCTTCAGGAAAGGAAACAAATGTTGAACGTTGTTCAGTAGGAATCCTGCTGGTCTGACAAGTTTTTTTTTTTAAGAGAGAGATAGTTACTTTGCTTGACAGTGTAACAAGTG
>NW_024583199.1:97288-99559 GCF_018398535.1 Haplochromis burtoni | reverse complement strand
TTTCGAGCCTATACAGCTTGGAGTAAGACAACATGCATGAAGAGGATGATGTGGACAAAATACTCATTTGCCTAATAATTCTGCACTCCCTGTAAATGAGGTATTTGGAATGGAGTCAATCCCACTGACAAGAAAAAAGATGCACACATTTTGCATTTTAAATCTGCAACATCCCATTGGGACCTTTATACTTTTTATTTCATTTGCCCCTGCTTTTTACTTTCACTTCTTCTCTGGTTAGACATTTGAAAAGACTTAGTTAGATTTTGGGAAAGCTTGTGGTTAAGGTTAAAACAAACTCCTCCACAACAATATGACCGGTCACAAACTAAAGGACAAGGTGGGAAGTTATATAATAAAACTTCCTGCAAAGGAACTGTCAACTAATGGTCAATACTTTGGTTATTACAGAAAAACATTACTAAGATTTTTTAACAAGATGCAGAAGGATGTCAGCATACACAAATATGTGTGTGTGCTTGTGTGTGGTCTGGCGGTGTATCACAGGTGCTTGCCTTTCTTTAAAGTTAATGCATACCATTTGATAAGTACCTGAATAATGCAGACATGCTCAGACCTGTTACCTGAAACTGAATTCAACTGTCAGTATATGTTTATATTTCACATTCCAGCTCTCATCAGATGCAAACTCTCCAGCAAAGATGCAGGACTTACTAGCAAATTTTCCCTTTAGGAAAATCAGCATTTTCGTCATTATTATTGGCAGTTTTACTTACAATGTTTTGCTTGACAGGAATGTTGGCTGTGCTTGCAAAGGTGTAGATTTTGACTGCTGGGTATACCTGCTTTCTCCAGCATTGATTATATTCATCTTAATACTCTGCATTGACAAGAAAATGAGAACAGCCTGCCGGTATTCATGTGCATGTACACGTCCATGCTCGCGTAAATGCTGCAGGACACAGTTCTTTGGAGTTGTAATAAGTCACACTTTGAAGGCGATTTGTGTTGGTCTGCTGTGGATTGTCTCTGTACTTATTGATGGAGACTGGTATGTTTGCTGTAAGGTGGGTCGGTCTGAACAACAAGCAAAGATAGCCTGCAATGACAGAACTAACATCACAAGTGAGGAAAAAGAAATCATCACTGAAGAGAAAAATGTTTCCAGGGTGAGTATTTCATCCTTTATCCACAGCATAAAACAGTGATCTGAAAAACACCGTAATACTCTTCTTTCATGTTTCCTTCTTAGAGATACGGCTTTGGTCTTCTCTTTTTCATCATTCTTTTGGTGGCCCTCAAGTCATTGTGCTGTTGGAGGAAATGCTTCGACTGCTGGGACAGCAGAAGAACTTATTTTGACCTGGTGATCTTGACAGAGGAGGGGAACGTTTGGAAAGAGATTCTGAAGGAAGCAGGAAAAGAGCAGTTGACTAGAAAAATCTATAACAAGATAGCTGAAAATCAGTGCAATGAATATGATGTTGCTGCAGTAATGATTGAGAATTCTGAAAAACCAAAACTTTCTAAAGAACAACAAAAAAAATTGAGAGAACTACAGCAGGAACAACAGTAACTGTATTTGTATTCTTGATAGTTGTGCTGTTCAACTTTTAACTTCTCTTCTTTCTTCCTCTGTGTGGCCCTTTTAGGATTTTTTTTAGTGTACTTTGAATTTTCTTTGACAAAATATATAAATATGGAGATAATGTCTTGGCGTTGCTGCAGAAATGTAAATTACTTTGACTTTGTAAGCTGAGTATAAAATCTTGCAGACCTTTAACTGAAACCTGTTGTACATGCTGTTCATTCAGTTATGGTTCATTTTGTTCCCGCTTTATTTTTACTCTGAGCAAGGTGAATGTAATTTATGTCACAAACAGTAGTAATAAGTTCTTTAGTTGCACATAAATCTGAGTTTAATCATTTACATCGACCTTGTTTTTATTTCTTTGCCATTCTGTACAAATTTTGTTGTCAGCTCTAAAATAAAATACAATTTCATTAAAATATTTTTTGTAATCACTGAGGTTTAACCACTACAAACAAAAGTGCTTCGAAATCCTGATTTACCATATCAGGTACTATAAAGCACATTTAATCATGTCTTTTGTGCATTTCAAATTACGACATATGTGCTTGCCCTGCCTTTGCTTTAATGGCAGCACAAGCCTGTGCAGGTCTGACATTGTGCCAACATGTTCTGACACGCTTCCAACGGTTCCATGCACATTAACAGTGTTTCTCTTTCTCTTTCCTGTGTGTGTGTGTGTGTGTGTGTGTGTTTGTGTGTGTGTGTGTGTGTGTGTG
>NW_024583199.1:94385-95575 GCF_018398535.1 Haplochromis burtoni | reverse complement strand
AAACTAAAAACAAACTAAAAACTACTTCCAGAAACATTCAGCTTTGATATTAATGAGTTTTTTGGGTTCATTGAGAACATAGTTGTTGTTCAATAATAAAATTATTCCTCAAAAATACAACTTGCCTAATAATTCTGCACTCCCTGTAAAGGAGACTTTGATTAGCATTAGCAGATCATATGAAAGCAATCATCTCTGACAAAGTACAGGGTGAAAGATGGAGAGAATGTGTTGGTGTTGCTGGAGGAATAACTGAAAACTCGAGTGAACCAAGACTCTCTGATCAGCAAAAAGAGAGAATTAGACAATGGCTAATGGAACAGTAACAACAGGACCAAGACCATCAACCACAGCCAAGGCATGAGTTGCAGCACCTGGAAGGATGAGGAGCACAACCTGATGGAGGAGCAACTGGAGAGATAACTACAGCAAGTGCAAGAGATGAAGCTTATGTGCTTAAGTTCAATAAAGAAGGTCTCTAGTCACTCATATGTCTGCTCCCCAGGTGTTTGCAGCTAATCTAAGCTTTACACCAAGCTAAAGATAAACAACTGCTGAAAGTAGCTGTTGGTTTCGTTTAACATTTTCTGGTTCCTTTTCAGACTATTGGCTCTTTTCTGCTCTTTGGTATCATTTCTGTGCCCTGTGGTCAATAATTTAATGGAAGAGACCTTCGAGCTCAGAGAGGAAACATTTGTATTACAAACTGACATTGGAACAGCAGGAAAGTGTTCTGAAAGGTAAGCTGAGGAAATATGCAGGTTGAGCAGTGAAGTTGAGACCAAAATATGTGCTGAACAATGGGAAGAGTGTTTCGATGTCGCTGAGGAACTGATTAGAGAGGGTGCTGCACCGAGGATTTCTGAGTGAATAAGGAGCATGAGCAGCAAAGGACCAGATTAAATAATCACACTGTTAGATGCTTCATTACGTCATTAATAACCTCTAATCAAAGCTGTAATCAAAAATGATTTTTTTTTTCTTAACATTCATGTGAATGAATGGGCACCTCCTGGGCGTCTCCTGGGCGTCTCCTGGGTGCCTCCTGGCCGTCTCCTGGGCGCCTCCTGGGCGCCTCCAGGGCGTCTCCTGGCCGCCTCCTGGCTGTCTCCTGGGCACCTCCTGGGCCCCGGTGCAGACCCAGGACACGCTGGACAGAGTATATCTCTCGGCTGGCCTGGGAACGCCTT
>NW_024583199.1:86459-94365 GCF_018398535.1 Haplochromis burtoni | reverse complement strand
TGAATGGAAATTTACTGGTTACAACATTATCAATTTTTATTGCATTTTTTACATTTAGATTGTTTCTTTAATTAAATTTTTTTAATCTTGAGCAAAAATTGTTGCATGAAAAAAATCCCCAAAAGGTCATTCTGTTCATCTGGACAGCGTTTTCAGGGGGTTTGATATGCAAATTGCCATGACCATTGATCAGTGTCTGTTGATCAATGGTCATGACAATTTGCATAATAATGACCAGGGAACTGACATTGTGCAAATGCACTGTTTATAAGGTTGGCGAAACCTGCCGTCAGCTGAGACTGAAGAAGTCACTTGAACGAGTGAAGAAATTTTCTCCGACTGATGAACAGAATTAACTTTGTAGATTTCCTTACCTGGATGATTGAGCATGCATACAGATTAATAAACAAATAAAAACATAATCTCATTCATTTCAGTCTTTAATTCATTTCAACAAATAATCAACACAGGTTTTGTGGTAACTAGAATGCTGTAGTTTTGTAGTATTTAGAGGCAGTCCTATGTTACTCAATGATGTGCAGAATCATTTAAAGAATTAGATTACTGAACAGTTACAGTAATTACTCAGTAATGTGATTCAGACCACATAAATACGAAGGATGCAGGATAAACTATGTAGCAATGAAAGTTTATCTGCTTATAAATTCAGATCATTGCAGCTTTTATCTCTAAAAAAATGTCAGGATATTCAGTTCCTGGGGTTGCAGAGTTCACAGGATACTGCTGTCTAGCTTCTTTTTGTCTATAATGTCTCCCTGAGTGTAAAAGCTCAAAGTGCAGGTAGTTATCATTCACAACTCAGGGAGGTTTCCCCTTTAGGTTTAAATTCACCAGCTGAGACCACATCTTACTTTTAGCTCTGACAGCATTGCGAGTAGATGGCTTGGGCATGAATTGAGGCTGCTTTGTTGCAAATATGGGGAAGGAGCGACAGAAGAAGAGATCAGAAGAAATTCTGATGAGAGGGGGGAACCTGAATAAGGTAGCGATGGGGCTGGACTGAACATAAGCTCTGGTGGTGAAGCATGCTGGGAGTTTCGAGGCTTGAGGTAATGGGCCTGCCAGCTCAGCTTGAGTTTATCATAAAAGCAGGAGATGGAGAGGGGGTTGACTTACTGTTTGTTTATTTCATTTGAACTGAACTGCTGTAACATGAATCCAGTTGAATTTCCACCTCAGCATGCATTCAAGTTCTACAGAGTTTTGCTAATGATCTACTAATTTTATTCAGGTGTGTTCAGGGATGCATGGAAAAGTTTCAGGACACCGGCCCTCGAGGACCGGAGTGTGACAGCTGTGACAGATGATGCTGGTGAGAGCACATGAGAAACGAAGGGAGCATCTTGAGGAATTATGAGGGGAAGGATTTGGAACCAGTGGTTTGGGAGGATGAACTGCTGTTAAGTCAAATTGTTAAATGTGTCATTGTGGTTCTTAAATTTGTAAAGTCTTAGTTCAAGCAGTAGGATCAAAGCCATTCCTTTTTCTCTGACCACCTCTCCAGCCACTCTGTGCTGGGGGAGGTTTTATTGTAGATGCATCCTATCTGAAAGATCTGTTTCTTCTGTTGTAAGCTTCCTGCTTTTATGACCCTTTTGGTGAGCAGGAGGTCACACAAACGCACCCCCATGACACACACGCATACACGTGCACACACATACACACACATAGTGCCTTGTCTTTGTAACCAAGGGGGGTTTTATGTAGGGTGGTGCTTACTTGTGTTGTATTGTGTGAACTGTAACTGTAATGGGACTAAAAGGCTACGAGGACAGCTGCTCTTTCAAGGATTTGGGCTAGAGACAGGTGATGAGCATTGCTCCACTGCCTGGTTTTGACCAAAGCTTCCCTCGTTAGTGAGTTAAAGACCGGTTGAAGATGTTCTGTCTTAATTTCACTCATCATGAGGAATAAGTCTCTAAACTAGCGGGGCCTGTGGAAACACAGACTCAGCAACTGCTGTAGCAAAGAGAGGCATGAATAGCATTTGACTGAAAAAAAAAGGCCTGAGCTGTAAACTTGGCCACGTGTTACCTCAGTAGCTGCTCTGACTGTCCGGTGCCACAAAGGTTAGCTGCTGCTTTTTGTCAAGAAGGGAACAGTAACAGAGAAACTGGCACCCTGGTATAGTAATGAAACTACAATGAAACTAACTCAAACTAAACTGAATTTTTAAAAAAAAGTCTGATGGATTCATAATAGATGATATAGCAATTCTTAAAAAAAGGACTTTTATCAGTAGGTCATCAGCCCATAACTAGGATCGTTTCTATTCACAAGCTTTGGCTGCAATAGCTGCTGTTTTCAATCTTTGTTTTTATCTCTTCATATTTACATAGTTTGATTTTCTTTGTTTTTCATGTGAAAGCTCTCTTAGCTGGATTGGGAAGCCTTGGGTTGATCATTGAGTTGATAACCACTTTTGTGCCGCCACTTACACAGATTACACATAATGGGGTAACTTAACCCAGATGTGTAAAGATATTATGTGTTGTGAGGCAACAGTGCTAACCACCGTACTGCGCTGCATACAGACGAGTGAGGGGAAATGTAAACAGCATGCACTGCAGAGCTGGAGAAGCTGGCACCTTCAAGATGAAAAGGTATTAAGCAAACCCGTGTGGTTTTAATGCCATTTCCTCCTTGCACAATAAGATGTAGAGTATGTGAACATAAAACGCCTCCCTCCTGTCTCTGTATCTGCACCATCTTCACAGCTAAATACTTTGTTATTTTCATGTATTCTGAAAGAATAGAGGGAACAATTTATGTGTGAATTTTAGTGTAAATATTCAGCATGTCCTGGTACTGGGTGAAATCTGTTATGTCAAATAATGCCTGCATCCTCCCAGTATACACAACGTGGCCTTTGCTGTCTGCAGTTCTGTTTTAGAGACCCATAAGAGCCATTTGAGAAGTTTAGTTACAGATTTCAGCTAACTGTGCTTTGTATTTTTTGTTCCGCCCTTTTCCTACTTACAAATTTGTTTTATTGTCAACTTGCTTCTGACTTTCACTTTCACTAACTCTTTAGGTTTATGCACTGAATAGGAGGAAATACTAGGAAAAAATTAGGAAACATTTTTAGATTGTGGTCCACTGAAAACTGACAGACCCACCTCAGCGACGCTGATGGGATGAGACCATCCTCAGTCATGTTGTAGCTTAACAGAAAATTAAAGCTTAGATACAGTTAAAGTGATGTAATCTATCTCAAGTCACCTCACTATTTTTCAGGATATTACTATAAAATCAAAGGTGAAGGTCTGTGAACCTCTTAAGCCCCAACGCTCCCTGATACGGGTGCAAAAGGCAGGAGATCAGGTAGGCTTGGGGCATTAACCTGAAATTTATTGTGCTGACACACAAGAACAAGGTTTGGAATTCACTGATGGTCTTTTTAACATCCGTGTCTGTTATTGTTTTTCAATCTGGAGGCTGTTAAGGCTTAAACTTTAGCGTCAGACTTCACAACAACAGTTGCCTCAAGGCGCTTTATATTGTACAGTAGATCGTACAATAATACATCCAAAGATTTCGGTTTTGGTGAGTAAGGTATTAATATTTTATTAGATTGTTTCTGCACTGATGAACAGCTTGTTACCTAAGTCTTCTATCATTAGTTTGTAACTTAGTACTGTAAAATGGTCACTTCCGGTTAAAATAAAAACAAAAAACAAAGAAATAACAAACAACTGGCAGTCACACCTGCTCTTAAATTAAGACCTGATAATGCCAAATCTAGCTGATTGCACAGTGAGCACATCCATCATTTAAATTAGTGTATAAAACATTAAACTAAAGGAAGTACAGGCATGATCACGAAGGAAAATTGTAGCAAAACTCTAATTTAATAGACAACAAGAAAACGTTTAAAGATTGAGATTTTATACATTAACAATAACTCAATGAAATGCAAATATGCTTTAAGAAAAAAAAAACAGGAAATCCACGGTTTCCTGTGCATATATGCTTCGAAGGTATATACTGTTGCTCTGAGCAGATGCAAGATGCAAACCTCAGCCACTTTACAAAATCTGCTACACTGACTGCTGTTTTGGGTCATCTCCATGAACAAATATCAAGCCCATCTACTGCAGCCTTTGCCAGTTGTCCCATGAGGAACAGCAGAGTACACCCTGGGCAGGTCTCCAGTGTATTACAGGGCTAACACAGGGAGACAGACAACCTTCATTCATGCTCACATCACAACTGCAGGAAATACATGAATTGCATGTCTCTGGTCTGCGGTAGGAAGCCAGAATCCACAGAGAGAACCTGCAGGGAACAGGGAGAACATGCAAAACCAGCCCATAGATTCAACCTTAGGACCTTCTTGCTGTGAGGCAACAGTGCTAACCACTGCACCACCATGTGACCCCATTTTATCCATAATTCAAATAATAGTAATAAGAATGGTAAAATGTATTACATATGTAATAATTTTAAGTAATTTTCATTTTTTATCATTGTATTTAAAAATAAAAAAATAATATTATTCTGATGATCAGAAATGTTGCACAGAGAGCTGATTTTTCAAGAATACCTCTAAGCCCTCCCCTTTTCAGAAGAGCTTTCTACATTGTACAGTTTGATTTTCTCTTCTTTTTTTTCAAAAAGGAAATGCTTGTGGTCTTCTTGATGCATCTTTACATTTCAAGCTGCAGCTCTCATCAGAAGTAAACTGTTGTCCAAAGATGAAGGACTTCCTGACAAATTTTCCCTTTCGGGAACTCAGCATCTTTGTCACCATCGTTGGCAGCTTTACTTACAATCTTTTGCTTGAGAGAGATATGGCGTGCACCTGCAAACAAGGAACTCCTGACTGTGGCATATACATGGCTCTGCCAACTTGTATTATCTTCATCTTAATACTTTGGACAGACAAGAAATTTAAGACAGCCTGCAAGTTTACGTTTGCGTGTAGATGTGAAAGTTCAAAAGAAGATGGTGACTCACCGTCACCATCACCTGCTGCTGTTGCATCACAGGAGCAGGAGCAACGGCAGGAGCAGACTAAATGCTGTAGGACAGAGTTATGTGGAGTTCTTCTCACTCGTATTCTCAAAGCAGGCTGTGTTGGTCTGCTGTGGGTCGTTTCTGTGCTCATGGATGGAGACTGGTATGTTTGCTGTAATCTAGAAAAGTCTAATAATCGGACAAACTTAGCATGCAAAGACAAACAAAACATCACAGCTGAGGAAAATATAATCATCATTGAAATGAAAAATTACTCAAGGGTGAGTAGTTCTTACCTTATTTTCAGGTTGTACGTTGTTCTTATTCTGACCGATCAGCCTGATGTCTTCACGATTCCTTTTCAGAACATTGGCTTCGGTCTGCTCTTTGGCATCATTTTTCTGGCAGCCCTGATGTCACTGTTCGACTGGAAGAGATGCTGTGAATGCTGCTGTAGAAGAAGAATTGTATTTGACACAGTGATCTTGGAGGAGGGAGAATATTTACTGAAAGAGATTCTCACAGAAGCAGCAAAAGAAGAGCTAACCAGAACAATCTTTAACCAAATAAGTGAAACTCAAAAGGACTGGATAGAATGTCTCGACTCAGCTGCAAACATGGTTGAAAAGTCAAGTGAACCAAAACTTTCGAAAAAACAAGAACAACTAAAAGATGAGCTACAGATGCGGCTGCAGGAGATGCTACCACCACTGAATCCAAAGCTTTGTCTACGTCAACATATGCAGCGCTGATTGATTTTATTTTGTGAAATGCTGAATCATGGTGCAGTTTCCTGAAATCAAAATTTCAAAGTCCAGCTAAAAGTATATCTTGTTTTTACAGATTCTTTTCATTTTTACTATACAGTTTAACATTTGTAACATTTTATATGAACTACGCCGGGCAGCTTTTTACCTCTCTCTTCCTCTTTTTTTGTTTCTTTGCTGTATGTTTTCTTTTTTTTACATTGTTGTATATTACATTGTATTTTGGCAAATACGGCTGCAAATATATAATAATTGTTGCAAGAAGACAAAACATTATTTCTGTCAATCTTCTTGTCTGTTACTGCGATAAAGGTGCGTGATGATGAAATATTCATAGGATGTGATATCAATACACGGTCAAATACGCTTGCAAGTTTATTATATCGCTATTGTCAGAGTCGCTGTACACTACAAGTTGTGACTAATAAAAGTTTGATTTGAAATGACTTGAATATTTTTCATGATTTTACTAATCTTACAATTTAATACGATCATATAAATTGTATTGTTTGAGATATTCAAAGTTGGTGGGAGATCTGTCCTCTCCCTGTTTTTCAGCTACACAACATAGCAGGGGTGAGGAACTCCAGGCCTTGAGGGCGGGTGTCCTGTACGTTTTAGATGTGTCCTTGTTCCTACACAGCTGATTTAAATTGCTAAATGACCTCCTCAACATGTCTTGACGTTCTCCAGAGGCCTGGTAATGAACTTGTCATGTGATTCAGCTGTGTTGACTCAGGATGAGATCGAAAACCTGAGGCCTGGAGTTCCCCACCCCCTGCACACTACATTGCCAAATGTATTCACTCAACCATCCAAACAACTCAATCCAGATGTTCCAATCACTTCCACAGCCACAGGTGTATAAAATCAAAAACCCAGGCATGCAGAACATTTGTAAAAGACTGGTCACTCTCAGGAGCTCAGTGAACTCCAGTGTGGTACAGTGATAGGATACCACCTGTGCAACAAGTTCAGTCACGAAACTCTTAATGCTTTAGGATACCACCACAATTTGGACAATTTCCTGCTCGCAACTTTGCAGGAAAAGTTTGGGGATGGCTCCTTCCTGTTCCAACATGTCTGAGCACCAGTGCACAAAGCAAGCTCCATAAAGACTTGGGTGAGCAAGTCTGGCCTTCACAGAGTCCTGCACAGAGCACCTCTGGGATCAGAGTGGAGACTGTGAGCCAGACCTTCTCGTCCAACATCAGTGTCTGCCCTCACAAATACGCTTTTAGAAGAACAGTCAAAAATTCCCATAAACACTCGTAAAACGTGTGGAAAGCCTTCCCAGAAGAGCCTAAGCTGTTATAGCTGCAAAGGGTGCGCTGACATCCAATAAACTCTATAGATTAATAATAAGATGCCACTCAAATATATGTGTGAACAACACGTGTGAAGGCAGACAAGCGAATATTTCTAGCAGTATAGTGTATGTGCCATATTGACAGGGGATTCCTAAGAATCTCCCAAACAGTTCTGCAGCTGAGACAACTGAGTTAGAAAACACAAACACACTGCAGTTGATTTATTTGCAAAGGCGGGCAAAGAGCGCTCATACGCAGAGAGACACTCACGGACTGGCGCTCTCTCACTGTCTGCGTTCTGTATTTATACAAGCTGGTTACACGTGTGTACAAAGATAACAAAGTTATTCCAAGAACTCAGAGCTGAGGTTGCCCTTTTCTACATCTGTATGTTCTCAGAATAGAGGAAGCTGTTAGTTGCTAAAATAAGTTTATCACTCAAAAGTTGTTATATGGCAGGTCACATAGACATGTGGTTTGTTTAGTGATCCTAAAAAGGGCACATTTCACGTAGCTGATCACACTATGTACAATTTTCTTTTAACACATATACTCGTCTGTCTGATGTTCTGTGGCATTTAAGGGTCAGTTAAGTCTGGCCTGACTTTGGTACCACAGCTTCTACAGAGTCAGTTGTGCATTGGTACCCTTTGAGAGCCACCCCACATCTAGACCGCTCTGAGAGCCAGTTGTTACATAAGAGATATCAGGGGAAATATATTGACTTTCTCACTGGGATAAAAGACCCAGTGTTATCTCATTTCTTTCTGATGCTAACGTATGCACCTTCAACCTACTTTCATTGCTCTAAACTCTGTATTTTCCTTCTTCTGCATGTCCTCAGTTCTG
>NW_024583199.1:84655-86208 GCF_018398535.1 Haplochromis burtoni | reverse complement strand
TTTCTGATGCTAACGTATGCACCTTCAACCTACTTTCATTGCTCTAAACTCTGTATTTTCCTTCTTCTGCATGTCCTCAGTTCTGGTGTATCTCCACGTCTCTGCTGCTGCTGAGTACCAGTTGAGTGGGATGAGACTGCACTTTGCAGCAGAAATGATATTAGCTGTTCCTGGTATTCAAAATGCAGTTATTAAATAGTCAGATACTTTGAGAGCACATAAAAATCAGATCCCAAATATCAAGTGGAGATAATTTATCTGAATTTCAGGAGTGGGATCACACCTCATACACTCCCCTTCCAGTCCTGGGTCTATATTTGCCGCCTGCACTGTTGTTAGTTGGAGCACTTGCAGTGACTTTGTTATCACCTTTGCTTGATGTGTTGATACACAGGTGAAAAAAAATACCTTTACAAATGTGCGACCAGGACAACAGAAAAGAAATTGGGCCTTGCTTCAGGTGTGTGGCAGCAAACCTGGAGACTCGGCTCCACCCGGGGACGGAAACCCAGTAGAATCCACCCTCCATGCAACATGCAACTGAACACAGAGAGAAACAAAGACCTGCCCTGACCCCGACAAAGCCTAACTGAGCACCACTATTTTAATAATGACTTTGCAATACAAAGAGAGAGCTAAATAGAGCGGTGAACACAAACTATAACAAAACAAGCAGCTCTGCATTTCATTGTTATACAGAGATATGACAGTACATATAAACTAATTCGAAAACAGAAACTTTGTGGCATCTGTGGTGCAGATGTGGTTGTAACATCTGCACCACAGATGTGACAGTGTGATTAGTATCTGTTTACTATTGTGACAATAATTTTACTTTTTAGAATTTTGTGTTTGACAGCAAGACAGAAAGAGAGCGTGAGAGGAAAGCAGGAAAAAACACCTTTTTCTTTTCTATAGATTGTTCTCTTTCCTGTCACCCGGAGTCAGCCTCAGTACGCAATGCTGAAGGAACTTTTAGTTTAGTTTAGCTGAGAATGCACAGCAGAATGAAAGCTCGATCATATTGACTTCTCATTATATCATATCAGTGCTGTATAGTCACACCAGCACTTTTATTTGATGTTTTGCACCCTCTGCATGCTAAGTTACACACTGCACATTTTTTTAACTGAACCAAAGTCAAAGTGCAAACAGCATAGTATAAAAATAACTTCACAGACATGTTTTAAAGATGTTAAAGCCAAAATTCTCCTCCTGCAACTAGGTTAAAAAAAAAAAAGCAGAAAACAACAGGCTTTAGGTAGTAAGAAAAAACAAAAGATTCACAAAGCTGTGCACCTGTAACCATGAACACTTGTGGTTTATGTTCAAATTTGTTCTCAGCCCCAATAGTTCCTCCTGAATACAGTTTCACACTTCCTGTGTCTTCGTCTTTGTGCCATCTTCATTTCTTCTTCTGAAGTTTTAAGATTCACTCAAACAAATTAATTTGAATTCATTGAATTATTCCATGTGCTGGACTCTGATCTTCATCCTCTTTTGCCCTACAAGTTACAAAAGTTTTTTAAAAAGTCAGCTGTCAATCCCACATC
>NW_024583199.1:66876-84630 GCF_018398535.1 Haplochromis burtoni | reverse complement strand
CTCAAAGCCCTCCCCTTTTCAGAAGAGCTTTCTACATTGTACAGTTTGATTTTCTCTTCTTTTTTTTCAAAAAGGAAATGCTTGTGGTCTTCTTGATGCATCTTTACATTTCAAGCTGCAGCTCTCATCAGAAGTAAACTGTTGTCCAAAGATGAAGGACTTCCTGACAAATTTTCCCTTTCGGGAACTCAGCATCTTTGTCACCATCGTTGGCAGCTTTACTTACAATCTTTTGCTTGAGAGAGATATGGCGTGCACCTGCAAACAAGGAACTCCTGACTGTGGCATATACATGGCTCTGCCAACTTGTATTATATTCATCTTAATACTTTGGACAGACAAGAAATTTAAGACAGCCTGCAAGTTTACGTTTGCGTGTAGATGTGAAAGTTCAAAAGAAGATGGTGACTCACCGTCACCATCACCTGCTGCTGTTGCATCGCAGGAGCAGGAGCAACGGCAGGAGCAGACTAAATGCTGTAGGACAGAGTTATGTGGAGTTCTTCTCACTCGTATTCTCAAAGCAGGCTGTGTTGGTCTGCTGTGGGTCGTTTCTGTGCTCATGGATGGAGACTGGTATGTTTGCTGTAATCTAGAAAAGTCTAATAATCGGACAAACTTAGCATGCAAAGACAAACAAAACATCACAGCTGAGGAAAATATAATCATCATTGAAATGAAAAATTATCAAGGGTGAGTAGTTCTTACCTTATTTTCAGGTTGTACGTTGTTCTTATTCTGACCGATCAGCCTGATGTCTTCACGATTCCTTTTCAGAACATTGGCTTCGGTCTGCTCTTTGGCATCATTTTTCTGGCAGCCCTGATGTCACTGTTCGACTGGAAGAGATGCTGTGAATGCTGCTGTAGAAGAAGAATTGTATTTGACACAGTGATCTTGGAGGAGGGAGAATATTTACTGAAAGAGATTCTCACAGAAGCAGCAAAAGAAGAGCTAACCAGAACAATCTTTAACCAAATAAGTGAAACTCAAAAGGACTGGATAGAATGTCTCGACTCAGCTGCAAACATGGTTGAAAAGTCAAGTGAACCAAAACTTTCGAAAAAACAAGAACAACTAAAAGATGAGCTACAGATGCGGCCGCAGGAGATGCTACCACCACCGAATCCAAAGCTTTGTCTACATCAACATATGCAGCGCTGATTGATTTTATTTTGTGAAATGCTGAATCATGGTGCAGTTTCCTGAAATCAAAATTTCAAAGTCCAGCTAAAAGTATATCTTGTTTTTACAGATTCTTTTCATTTTTACTATACAGTTTAACATTTGTAACATTTTATATGAACTACGCCGGGCAGCTTTTTACCTCTCTCTTCCTCTTTTTTTGTTTCTTTGCTGTATGTTTTCTTTTTTTTACATTGTTGTATATTACATTGTATTTTGGCAAATACGGCTGCAAATATATAATAATTGTTGCAAGAAGACAAAACGTTATTTCTGTCAATCTTCCTGTCTGTTACTGCGATAAAGGTGCGTGATGATGAAATATTCATAGGATGTGATATCAATACACGGTCAAATACGCTTGCAAGTTTATTATATCGCTATTGTCAGAGTCGCTGTACACTACAAGTTGTGACTAATAAAAGTTTGATTTGAAATGACTTGAATATTTTTCATGATTTTATTAATCTTACAATTTAATACGATCATATAAATTGTATTGTTTGAGATATTCAAAGTTGGTGGGAGATCTGTCCTCTCCCTGTTTTTCAGCTACAAACATAGCAGGGTGGGACTCGAGGGCTGGTGTCCTGCAGGTTTTAGATGTGTCCTTGATCCAACACAGCTGATTTAAATTGCTAAATGACCTCCTCAACATGTCCTGAAGTTCTCCAGAGGCCTGGTAATGAACTTGTCATGTGATTCAGCTGTGTTGACTCAGGATGAGATCGAAAACCTGAGGCCTGGAGTTCCCCACCCCCTGCACACTACATTGCCAAATGTATTCACTCAACCATCCAAACAACTCAATCCAGATGTTCCAATCACTTCCACAGCCACAGGTGTATAAAATCAAACACCCAGGCATGCAGAACATTTGTAAAAGACTGGTCACTCTCAGGAGCTCAGTGAACTCCAGTGTGGTACAGTGATAGGATACCACCTGTGCAACAAGTTCAGTCACGAAACTCTTAATGCTTTAGGATACCACCACAATTTGGACAATTTCCTGCTCGCAACTTTGCAGGAAAAGTTTGGGGATGGCTCCTTCCTGTTCCAACATGTCTGAGCACCAGTGCACAAAGCAAGCTCCATAAAGACTTGGGTGAGCAAGTCTGGCCTTCACAGAGTCCTGCACAGAGCACCTCTGGGATCAGAGTGGAGACTGTGAGCCAGACCTTCTCGTCCAACATCAGTGTCTGCCCTCACAAATACGCTTTTAGAAGAACAGTCAAAAATTCCCATAAACACTCGTAAAACGTGTGGAAAGCCTTCCCAGAAGAGCCTAAGCTGTTATAGCTGCAAAGGGTGGGCTGACATCCAATAAACTCTATAGATTAATAATAAGATGCCACTCAAATATATGTGTGAACAACACGTGTGAAGGCAGACAAGCGAATATTTCTAGCAGTATAGTGTATGTGCCATATTGACAGGGGATTCCTAAGAATCTCCCAAACAGTTCTGCAGCTGAGACAACTGAGTTAGAAAACACAAACACACTGCAGTTGATTTATTTGCAAAGGCGGGCACAGAGCGCTCATACGCAGAGAGACACTCACGGACTGGCGCTCTCTCACTGTCTGCGTTCTGTATTTATACAAGCTGGTTACACGTGTGTACAAAGATAACAAAGTTATTCCAAGAACTCAGAGCTGAGGTTCCCCTTTTCTACATCTGTATGTTCTCAGAATAGAGGAAGCTGTTAGTTGCTAAAATAAGTTTATCACTCAAAAGTTGTTATATGGCAGGTCACATAGACATGTGGTTTGCTTAGTGATCCTAAAAAGGGCACATTTCATGTAGCTGATCACACTATGTACAATTTTCTTTTAACACATATACTCGTCTGTCTGATGTTCTGTGGCATTTAAGGGTCAGTTAAGTCTGGCCTGACTTTGGTACCACAGCTTCTACAGAGTCAGTTGTGCATTGGTACCCTTTGAGAGCCACCCCACATCTAGACCGCTCTGAGAGCCAGTTGTTACATAAGAGATATCAGGGGAAATATATTGACTTTCTCACTGGGATAAAAGACCCAGTGTTATCTCATTTCTTTCTGATGCTAACGTATGCACCTTCAACCTACTTTCATTGCTCTAAACTCTGTATTTTCCTTCTTCTGCATGTCCTCAGTTCTGATGTATCTCCACGTCTCTGCTGCTGCTGAGTATCAGTTGAGTGGGATGAGACTGCACTTTGCAGCAGAAATGATATTAGCTGTTCCTGGTATTCAAAATGCAGTTATTAAATAAGATAAGATAAGATAAGATAAGATAACCTTTATTAGTCCCACACGTGGGAAATTTGTTTTGTCACAGCAGGAAGTGGACAGTGCAAAAGTTATGAGGCAAAAATTAGGATACAATAAGAATAAATACAGTACACAACTGTACAGAATAGAATAAAATACTATATACAGTAGAATAAAATAAAATAAATATACAATAAGATAAAAATAGAATACAAATACAAATGCTATATACAACTGAGTAAAAATACAACGATGACAGAAAGGATTATTGCACTTAGTATTATTGCATATGTATGGATGTGTGTGTTTGATCAGTTAAAGTTTTTATTATGGAGTCTGACAGCAGTGGGGAGGAAAGACCTGCGAAATCTCTCCGTCCCACACCGTGGGTGCCGCAGTCTCCCACTGAAGGAGCTGCTCAGTGCTGTCACAGTCTGCTGCATGGGGTGGGAGATGTTGTCCATCAGGGATGACAGCTTAGCCGCCGTTCTCCTGTCACTCACCACCTCCACTGGGTCCAGAGGGCATCCTAGAACAGAGCTGGCCCTTCGGATCACCCTGTTCAGTCTCTTCCTGTCCCCAGCAGAGATGCTGCCGCCCCAGCAGACCACACCATAAAAGATAGCAGAAGCCACAACAGAGTCATAGAAGGTCTTCAGGAGTGGGCCCTCCACTCCAAACGACCTGAGTCTCCGCAGCAGGTACAGCCTGCTCTGCCCTTTCCTGTAGAGGGCGTCTGAGTTATGAGTCCAGTCCAGTCTGTTGTTCAGATGAACACCAAGGTACCTGTAGCTGTCCACAGCCTCAATGTCCATACCTTGGATGTTCAGTGGTTGAAGTGGAGAATGCTTGTGCCTGCGGAAGTCTACCACCAGTTCCTTGGTTTTACTGGCGTTGATCTGGAGGTAGTTCAGCTGGCACCAGTCCACAAAGTCTTGGGTCAGTCCTAGTGAGATACTTTGAGAGCACATAAAAATCAGATCCCAAATATCAAGTGGAGATAATTTATCTGAATTTCAGGAGTGGGATCACACCTCATACACTCCCCTTCCAGTCCTGGGTCTATATTTGCCGCCTGCACTGTTGTTAGTTGGAGCACTTGCAGTGACTTTGTTATCACCTTTGCTTGATGTGTTGATACACAGGTGAAAAAAAATACCTTTACAAATGTGCGACCAGGACAACAGAAAAGAAATTGGGCCTTGCTTCAGGTGTGTGGCAGCAAACCTGGAGACTCGGCTCCACCCGGGGACGGAAACCCAGTAGAATCCACCCTCCATGCAACATGCAACTGAACACAGAGAGAAACAAAGACCTGCCCTGACCCCGACAAAGCCTAACTGAGCACCACTATTTTAATAATGACTTTGCAATACAAAGAGAGAGCTAAATAGAGCGGTGAACACAAACTATAACAAAACAAGCAGCTCTGCATTTCATTGTTATACAGAGATATGACAGTACATATAAACTAATTCGAAAACAGAAACTTTGTGGCATCTGTGGTGCAGATGTGGTTGTAACATCTGCACCACAGATGTGACAGTGTGATTAGTATCTGTTTACTATTGTGACAATAATTTTACTTTTTAGAATTTTGTGTTTGACAGCAAGACAGAAAGAGAGCGTGAGAGGAAAGCAGGAAAAAACACCTGTTTCTTTTCTATAGATTGTTCTCTTTCCTGTCACCCGGAGTCAGCCTCAGTACGCAATGCTGAAGGAACTTTTAGTTTAGTTTAGCTGAGAATTCACAGCAGAATGAAAGCTCGATCATATTGACTTCTCATTATATCATATCAGTGCTGTTTAGTCACACCAGCACTTTTATTTGATGTTTTGCACCCTCTGCATGCTAAGTTACACACTGCACATTTTTTTAACTGAACCAAAGTCAAAGTGCAAACAGCATAGTATAAAAATAACTTCACAGACATGTTTTAAAGATGTTAAAGCCAAAATTCTCCTCCTGCAACTAGGTTAAAAAAAAAGAAGCAGAAAACAACAGGCTTTAGGTAGTAAGAAAAAACAAAAGATTCACAAAGCTGTGCACCTGTAACCATGAACACTTGTGGTTTATGTTCAAATTTGTTCTCAGCCCCAATAGTTCCTCCTGAATACAGTTTCACACTTCCTGTGTCTTCGTCTTTGTGCCATCTTCATTTCTTCTTCTGAAGTTTTAAGATTCACTCAAACAAATTAATTTGAATTCATTGAATTATTCCATGTGCTGGACTCTGATCTTCATCCTCTTTTGCCCTACAAGTTACAAAAGTTTTTTAAAAAGTCAGCTGTCAATCCCACATCGTATGTCTTTGTTTGCATATTGTCTTAAATGATGACAATATTGTCTCCATAGCTTGGTTAGCAACACTTTTGTTTGATTTAACCAAAATCTTTCCGAGTGAGGATTCTTTCTACTGAGATTTGAAGGACTGGCTCAAATGTGAAAGTGGTCACAAAAACATGCATGTTTTTAAAAGGCTTTACATTGTGCTACATTTTGTTCACTCTTTGCAGCTGCAGTGTTATCTGGCTGATTTCTTCAATAGTTTGTAATTTAGAAGCTTTTTCTTTTTCTTTTTTTAAGAACAACATACAGAAGAAATATTCAGAGAAATAAGAAAAAATGCTGGAAGAACTTCTCAAGATCAAAGCCCAGGAAGATAAAAAGAGGCTGCAGTTATTCTTCTGTGTACAGGAAGAGCACGGTTTCCTCTCAGAATATTTAGTTTAAGTTTCAGCTCTCAGCAGACGCCAACTTCAGCACCCAAGATGAAGACCTTCTTCCCAAAATTTGCCATCAAACAATACAGCACATATGTCGCAATGATTGTGATTTTTGTTCACAATTATGTGCTTGATGAGGATTTAAACTGCACTTGCGATGCTGATATAACAACCTGCTCTTTCTACTTGCTTCTACCTTTTTTAATTTTATTTTCTTTACAACTCTGGACAGACGAGCGATTCAAGAGAGTCTGGAAATACACATGTCCTACATGCACATGTTGTTGTTGTTTTTGCAAATGCAGGTGCAAACTTTTCTTGGTTTTGTGTTTACAAATTATGAAGGCAGTTTGCATTGGTCTGCTTTGGGTGTTGTCCGTGTTCATCGATGGAGACTGGTTTGTTTGCTGTTGCAATACGTATAAAGAACATCCACAGTTAGGCTGCAAAGACAAAGAAAACATCACAGCTGAGGAACGAGTCCTGATTGCTAAGCTGAAAAACAAATCCATGGTGAGTAAAGTTGTTGTTCTTCACACATCATACAGTACCACTCTGTGTTGCTCTCTCCACTTATTGTGTTTTTTTTACTCCTTTATCTACGATAAAGCTGAATATCTGCAGATATAGGGAGTTTGTAATAAGTTTATTTCACTTAAATTTTAGATCTCTTTCACTAATTATACTTGTAAATTACAAGTATAAATGGAAGGTATGGATGGTTACATCTGACCTTGAAGAGTCCAGTTACCAATACAGGAAGACTTTGCATCAGAGAGCTGCTGAAACCATCCAGTGTTTGGAACAAAACAACCAAATGTTGATATGTTTTCACGTGACTCTATACACTACACTTAATGAGCTGTTTTCTGTATGATTTTCATATCATTGTGGTCCAAATCCCTGGTCCACCTTTCTTTACAACATTGCTTCAGTTCATTGAGGTTCACAGATATTTGTTGATGAACGGCTCTCTTCGGGCAGTTCAGTCAGGTTGAGGTCTGGAGTTTGACTGGGTCAGAGCAGCATGTTGGTTTTTTCTTTTTCAACCACTCTGCTGGAAATTTGCTGCTGTGCTTGGAATCTCTTTTCTGTTGTATGACTCAGTTGGGGCGAAGCTTTAGCTGTCAGCCAGACAGCCTCACATTAGGATACTTTAGCATACAGAGGAAATCACGGTTCCATCAAAGCAAGGTGACAAGACAAGTGGTTGCTAAACAGCCTCAAACCCTCACAACTCCACCACCATGCTTGGTAGTTGATTTCAGGTGTTCACCACCTAACCCTTAGGTCGCATTAATCCAAAGGATGTTGTTCCAGAAGTCTTCATCAGCTGATGAGGCTTTTGCACTCTAGTCTGTTCCACTTAATTTTTTCTCTCTACTCTGACTTCACACCTACTTTATAGGAAGGGGTTAATTAGCAGATGCACACCAGATTTGCCGGTTTTTGTAACTGTACTGTCAAATGACGAAGAAACTGATGAGTTGAAAAGAAAAAAAGAACACAGACTGGATTCTTTCCAGATATCACCTGTTTAACTAAATACATGCCCTCTTTTACAGTTTTGTGATTTCAGAATATGAGTTTAAAATATGATCTTTGTTGCTTCTCCTTCAGCTTATTGGCTTGGGTGCACTCTTGGTTGGCTTTGTTTTTGTTACCTTTGTGTTACCACTTGGATGGAAGAAATGCTGTGAAAAGAGAGAGAATTGCCCAAGTTGCTGCGACAGAAAACTTCTCTACGACCAAATGATTTTGGAAGAGGAAGAAAATGTTCTCACAGAGATGATAAGAAAAGCAGCAAAAGATAAGCTGACCGAAGAAATGCAGAAGGAACTTGGCAGTGGAACATTGGGGGAATGTTTTGATGTTGCTGAAAAGCTGATTGAAAACAAAACTCCACCAGGACAGAAGGTAATATCATGTTGCTCTATGAAGAGTCCAGTGACTTTTTAAAAAAAATGTAAACCACTTCAGTCCAGATGTGACTGAAGAACAAGCAAAATACATGATCCTCTGTTTTTTCTGTCTCTGTAGGACAAGATTCCTCTTGAAAATAAGGGGGCAGAGGTAAATGTATCATTCTGTCTGTTGTTCACCTTCCAGGTTTAATTTTATCTATTTTGTTTTGGATCTACAAAAGCAGTTTTACATTCTGTATTATTTCAACCTCGTGTTTTGTTTTTTGTTTTTACTTTAGGATCCTAATTACAGATAAAATTAGGAACAGAGATTTTTATCATCACTTTGTCTGTTCTGTGCTGACTTTACTTTGTTTTTCTTTGTTTTCTATTCAAACTTAAGTAATCTAAGTTGTGTGTGTGTGTTTTAAATTTAAACAGGAGGGCAAACTAATGGAGGAGTCTGATTCAGAAAAACGCACAACAGAAATGTGAGGAAATTATCGTCACTGCGACCGTCAGAATTCAGAAGTTTCATTTTCAGTTTATCAGAAAAAAAAATGTCTGTACGTCACAAGTGAAAGGAAACTATAGTAAGATTGTTATGTTATGCTTCTAAATACCATGTTATGGTGATACATGTATGTTTCATATATTTCAAAGTTGTTTTTTTTATGTCACATGTAGATTTTTAATGGTGCTATTTTTACGCTATGATATTGTTTGAATTTCACAAATGTGAGCATGTTATAAGGAGCTTCTACAGAAAGCCTTTGAGTCATTGTGCATCACTTTGTAGCTGACAGCTTGTCTCTATCTTGTAGCCTTTGGTTGGCTTGGGAACACTTTCCCTTTATATTTGGATCAGCTGTAGTCTTCACTCTCCCTCGTGGCCACTTTATCACTCTGTTAGTTTAGTTTAACTTTTGACCTGCTGGCTTCACACTGACGTTGGCTATTTTGTTTCTAGTTGCTTTATGTGTGACCATCTCTTTAAGCTCAAATTTTACCAGTAGCCT
This sequence comes from Haplochromis burtoni, assembly GCF_018398535.1. NCBI lineage: Eukaryota > Metazoa > Chordata > Actinopteri > Cichliformes > Cichlidae > Haplochromis > Haplochromis burtoni. Next base: position 75,541 of record NW_024583199.1, on the reverse strand, counting down.
ATTAAAGACATTAATAAGATAGTTTTCACTGTTCCTGTAACATTTAATGCTCAAAGAAGCTGTGAAGTTTCAGGTTTGACAGAAATCATAAAAATGAAGCTTTTGGGTCTAGAAAGAGAAAAACAGAGATTTGGATTTTAATGTGCTAAGCTAATATTTTAATAAATACTTTCAAATGAAATGGACAATTTGAACTGTAATATGTGTTTCAGTAAAAATGAATAAAAAAAACATGAGCTTTGCATTTTGTTATTTGTCGTTCCTTTTTTCCACTCAACATTTAGCTGTTTGTGCTGTTTGTGGTTTAATACGAGATCGGCGGTGACATTCTGCATCTCAAATGTTTTCATACTTCAAGTTACAGGTAATGCTGAACTGTAACTGTTTCTGCTAATTGTGTTATCTGTATCTATAGGTTTCCAGAGGTTTTTAAGAGATGATTTCAGACCACATGAAGTCTGATGTTTTGGACACCAAAAGATTTCAGTGGTTTTCAGCTATTATGTCAGTTATTTTTTTTATTAAATAGTAGGAGGTCCTAACTGATGAATTCAATATTTAAGTATTTATCTAATCGTTAGTTTAAAAAAAAGAATCTACTGACAGATCTCTTATTGTGGCGCCTCCTGGAGGACAAATGCTCAAAGTGCAAATATTTTTGCCTCATATCCGGAAACTTTGGTCCATTTTGTATGTTTATATATATTATTATTATTATTAACTGTCAAAAACAATTATTATGTATATTTAGCATATTCCTTCAGGTGTTGTGGCACACAGACTCACAAGGATGGCTTTTCAGTCTGCACTGCATCGAGAACAGATTCTGTAATGGCGATCACTGCATGGGCTCCTGAAAACCATTGAGTGTGAATACATGAGATGGTGTCTCAGATACTGCAAGGTGGCCAGGTCCAAAGTTTGATGTTTGGAGACAACATTATGATCTGTTGTTGTGACAGCAGATGGAAGGGAAGATGGAGATGTGGGGCTATGTACTGCAGAGAAGAGGAATGAGAGTCAGTAGATGAAGACAGAAGATAAGTGTGTGAATGGGAGGGAGAGAGTGCACGTAGGGCGGAGTGGGTTGAGATGAGTGCAAGGAGTAATTTGTGAAAAGCAAAGTTTACAAGGTGGGAGTGAGACCTTGTATGTATGATGTATGGTTTGTCTGTTTCCGGGACAAAAAGACAGGAGGTAGAGCTGGAGATGTTAAGATTTTCATTTGAAGTGACCAGAATCACTGGATTAGAAATGAATGGGTCAGAGGAACAGAGGACAAGTTAGAGAGGCAATGCTGGTGAGGTTTAGACATGTGGACAGGATTGATGGAAAGGTGGAAATATTGGACAAAGCCTTACAGCTCCATAAAACTTCATCATTCTGAGATGGACAGAGGTGGTCCGTGGTGGCGACTCTTGAAAGGAGCAAAAGAAGTCAAAATTCATAAAACCTTAGACCTTAGATATTAAACTTTGGCCTCCAAGGTATTACAAAAAGCCCCCCGAACATGACATGTGGACATCAGACTGCTTCAAGATTTATATGTACACTGCCAGCCAAATGTTTGGACACACCTTCTCATTTAAAGGTTTTTCTTTATTTTTACTATTTCCTACATTGTTGATACATACTGAAGGCATTAAATATATGAAGCAAGATATATGGAATTACTGTATGTAGCAATGAATAAATTGATAAATAACTCTAAATATGTCATATATTTTAGATTCCTGAAAGAAGCCAGCATTTGCTTTGTTGACAGCGCTGCAAACTGGCCTTCTCTCAATGAGCTTCATGTTGTAGTCACCTGAAACGGTTTCCACTTGCCTTGTCAGGTTTTACATGTGAAATTTCTTTCTTTCCTAATGAGGTTTGAGACCATCAGTTGTGGAGTGCAGAAGTGCAGAGGATTAATTCATCCGAGTTACCACCCTTAGAAATCGCAAGTTAACATCAGCTCTGATCAGAGCCCAGATAAACGCCACACAGAGGTCCAGTAGCAGAAATATCTCTACATCAACTGTTCAGAGGAGACTGTGTGAATCAGGCCTTTATGGTCAAAAACACCAAGCAGAAGTGATTTGTTTGGGGCAAGAAACAGAAGGAATGGACATTAGACCAGAGGAAATGTGTGCTTTGGTCTGATGAGTCCAAATCGGACATCTTTGGTTCCACATGGCGTGTCTCTGTGTGATGCAGAAAAAATAAAAAGATAGTCTTTTCATGCACAACCGTGAAGCATGGAGGAGGAGGTGCTTTGCTGGATTTATTCAAAACTGAAGGCACACTGAACAACAGCATCCTGCAGTGACATCCCATCCCGTTTGCTTTTAGTTGAAACATTATTTATTTTTCAACAGCAAAATGAACCCAAACACAACTCCAGGCTGTGTAAGGGCTATTTGACCGAGAAGGAGAGTGATGGAGTGCTGCACAGGATGGCCTGGCCTCCACAGTCACCTGGCCAAAAGCCAGTGGAGATGGTTTGGGAGGAGATGGAGCGCAGAGTAAAGGCAAAAGGACCAACAAGTGCTCAGCATCTCTGGGAACTCATTCAAGACTGTTGGAAAACCATTTCAGGTGACGACCTCATGAAGCTCAATGCGAGAAGGCCAAGAGTGAGCAAAGCAGTAATTAAAGCAAAGGGTTGATATTTTGAAGACTCTAAAATCTAAAACATGTTTTGAATTTAATTTTGCTAGCAAAATATCAGATATGTTGAATGAAGAAATCACTTATATAAAATCCTTCTAATGAAGCAAACAACAACACATCATGCCAAAATCTTATTAAACAGCTGAGAAACAAAGTCTGCGATATCTATCAGTCTGGAAACGATTATAAAGCCCTTTCTCTGCCTCTGGGACCCCAGTGAACCATGGTGAGAGCTATTATCCACAATTAGAGAAAACTGGAACAGCAGTTAAACTTTCCATTAATAGTTGCTGACCAAAAGTACTTAAAGAATGAATAATGACTCATTAATGACTCATTCAGGAGGTCAAAACAACCCAGAACAATATCAAAAGAACTGCAGGCCTCAGCACAAAAAAACAAAATGGGCAAAATCTACACACATGCAAGGGTTCCAACATGAAAATGACTTCTGAGCAAAAATAGTTTAATAATAGTTTAATTATTTATATAGCACATTTAATTACAGCAGGAGCATTGACCAAAGTACTGAACAAGAATACAACATACATAATAAAATAACTTCGAGTATTGATAGCAAACACCAAATATGGATTAACAAATAACTCTCATGCTGTATTAAAAGCCAGTAAATAAAAATGTGTTTTAAGATAAGATTGAAAAGATTGACAGTAGGAGCCTGTCTGACGTATAGGGGCAAATTATTCCACAGCTTAGGCGCTACGACTGCAAATGCTCGATCGCCTCTATGAACCAGCCTCGACCTTGGTACGGCTGAAAGCCAAAGATCACTTGATCTAAGAGATCTAAGGGGGTATAAGTCTGCAAGAGGTCAAATACCCAGGAGCCTGTCCATTCAGGGCTTTGTAAGTCAACAATAAAATTTTAAAATTAATTCTGAAGCGGACAGGGAGCCAATGAAGGGAGGCAAGTACCGGGGAAATGTGTTCACATCTTTTAGTACGTGTCAGAAGACGAGCTGCAGCATTCTGGACCAACTGCAGCCTTGCCAGGCAGGTCTGGCTGACTCCAGCATATAAGGAGTTACAATAGTCCAGCTGGGATATAATAAAAGCATGAATCGCTCGTTCAAAGTTTTTAAAAGATAAAAATGATCTCACCTTAGATAAAAGCCTCAGTTTGAAGAAGGACCGCTGTACAACTGAGCTATGTGTTTTTCAAAGGTGAAATTGCTGTCAAATATAACCCCCAAATTTTTGGTATGTGATTTGACAAAAGGTTCAAGACTGTGCAGGTTATAATGAGAGGTGCTGGGATAGCCGCTTGGTCCAAACATTATCACTTCGGTTTTGTTCTCATTGAAGTTAAGGAAGTTAGAGTCATCTAATGGGGAACACAAAAGCTTGTTTTGTATTTGCCAAAACTGTTCATGCTCAAACTCTCCAGTGTGGCTGAATTAATGCAATTCAGCAAAGAAGTCTATTGCGGCCACGGGTGGCACAAGCAGTCTTTTTCAGACAGAGCTAGGAGCATTTAGTTGGATTTCCACTGTCTACTATTAAAATTTGTACCCCTCTGTGGCCCTGGGACCATAAATGGTCCCTTTAGGTTTTCAGGTACAAGCCATTTGCACTGTGTTGAATAGAATATAGCCAAATTCTCTAAAAAAAAGTTTGGCATAATTTCATTTCAAAATTCAAGTCTGACTTCCTTAAATTAGCTTCAGTGGCTAAGCTAACAATACACATCCTCTTAGAGCCCTAGGGACCATTTTTGGTCCCCATTGACTTCCATTATAAACGCTATTTTTCACTGCAGAATTATTACCGTTAATGTCTTGGTTACTTATGTGTCCGTTTCGTTTTGGTCTATGAGCCTTAGAGTTGTAATTTTTTTATTTGTCCACCGGGTGGCGCCCTTGCTCCACATTTGATCCCTGCTGGAAAACAGCGGGCTGCTTGGAGAGACCTGCGGAAAATGAAGCCTCATTTCCGGCGTGCAGCAGCGGCTTCGCCCGCTGATCGGGCGGGACCATTTTTTGGTCCCTAGGACCATGAGAGGGTGCATTTTTTTTTTTAGTCAACAGGAAATGACGTATTTGTTGTCACGTGGTATCGGACGTGTGGGCTGGAAAAAGCAGTCCCCGGTGATCGTGCCCCGGTGATCGTCGCGACTTACCCCGGCAACATGCACTTATTTCGGCCTAGAGGAGGAGCATTTGCCGCCTGGAGACCATTTTCTGGTCCTGAAAAAAAAAAAAAAGGCGATCGAAATGACTGTTGGTGCCAATCTTTAGTCCATCTAAAGGCCTAATTATAATAACAAACAAATATTACTTCAAATGTTTTTTTTGGAAAATATTTAGTTTTTTGTTTTTTGGGGCTAAAAAAACAGGGCGCTCATGTAATAAAACTGGGATTTAAAGGGTTAAAACAACGAAAATATAATTAAAACTTTATATGAATATTTCAGGGAGAAGTAGTTTTAAAAGACTGACCAATTTAAAGTGAAAAAAAATATGAATATATAAAGTTTTTATAGCACTTTTTGGGGAATGGACATTTATTGTCGTTAAGCACAAAGGTGGATGCATTTTTTAAAGGGCCACAGGGGTTAAGGATCTGAAACATTTAGGTGACTGGCTGGCTGCCTCTATGTCACAGCTAAGAGTGGTTAAAGTATCAATATTTTATCATGGTTAGATTGACACTTTTAAATTTGTTTCAGTAACTATACTTCAAAGTACCGTTGAAAGTATTCTGGAGTCCAATAAGGGCTTTTTCAAAATGGAATCAACAGAGCACCACTGTGATGTTGAACAGGAGATTCTCAACATCTCAACAAGTTCTGAAGGCAAAAGGCGCTCCAACATGATACTAGCAAGGTGCACCTAATAAAGTGTCGGGTAAATGTTTAATAAAAATGATAAAAATAATAGACAATAAACAGATAACAGAGATTCCAAATACAGCTGTAGGTATCTCAATATATTTGCTTGTATTTATACTTCGTATTTACACTTATTGAAAAAAAAAATGCAAAAACTGATTAAAAAAACACCTGATCAATATGCAGCACACACTCCATATTTGATTATAAATACTAGGATCTATGACCAAATAACCACCCAAATGCCACAGGTTCCTATTTCAACCAATTCATCTGTCAGTGCAGCAAATACTAAATCTTCATACTTTTCTTTTCATCCATTCAACTTAAGAGTAAATGTGATCATAAATCCTTAATATAGGTTGTCAAAGGATTTTGCAAAGAAATGGGTGAATGACTGAATGTAGTGTAAAGCGCTTTGGGGTCCTTAGGGACTGAATAAAGCGCTATACAAATGCAGGCCATTTACCATTTACCATTTGTCTTGGTCTCGGATTAGGCGGTCTTGACTGCAAGTCTAGTTAGCGGCCATCCAGGTCGTTACGTTTTAAGACATGTGCGCCCCTGCAGGTTGCGTCCTGCCACCTGCAGGGGCGCACATGTTCATGAAGTTTTATTTGAGGATCGATGAAAACTGAGTCACTTGGACAGGAGGACGTGATAATTTCACAGCAGTACAGGACTGAGGCTGAATTTTTAAATAGTCACCATGTTAACAAAAATTGTGATACTTAGATACAGGAAATAATTTTACTGCTTTAGTGTTAGAGGAAGGAAGCTTCACTCTCAGCACACAGGATGGTAAAAAAACAAAAACAAAAAAAACCCTCTTTCAATGTATTCGTCGTGACCCATCCTGGTGGGTGTTGTCGTTTTTTTCATTACTAGTACCTCTCCTGTTGCAGCACCAAAACTTTCCGATGCACTGAAGCTATAGGTGTGCCAGTTTTTAATATTTAATATTTAATATTTAATATTTTTCTTAATGCTGCTGACAGACACGACATTCCGAAGTGCTGCAAAACACGCTGGGACGCTTCTGTTGTTGTCAAGCGCGTTATCAGAGCCTTTTTTAATTGCTCTGCTGTGGGTTGTAGCTGTGTTAGTTCATGGTGTCTGGTACTTCTGCTGTAAGACTGACGTGAAAAACATCAACAACAGAGCAACTCAGGCTTGTTAAATTTGTCAGGCAACTGAAATTACAGCAATAAGCATCCTGAGCAACATCCATTATCATAGCATTTGTCTCAATACTGGCTAAATTATTACCATAATAAGCAGATGCATTTAGTGGAATTATTGAAACAACAAACAGATGAACAGCTGTTCTCTTTTTTTTTCTAGGGCAGTGATCCGCCTGCACCCTTTACAATATACCAAGACCTGTCTTGGTTTAGTAACACGTCCATATCGAGTTGTGTATCTGGGTGTTGTAGTGTCTTTGTCAGGGGGCTCCACAGGCGGAGGCTGGGAAACCACAGTGCTGTCATGACTGTTGACTGTCGGTTGAATGGACTCCTCTCTTCCTACACTGTTTCTGCCTTCGCGGTGGTGTTGGCGGTTACGATGATAAACTTGTCCTGTAACTGTGGTTATGTTGTAGCTCTGAGTGTGTCGGCACAACGCGTGACCACAGCTGGTTTCTAGGAACCTTCTTGTTGAGGGAACTAGACCGGTGTGCCAGGATGTAGTTGAGGCAGAGGTCGGGCCGCCCTGTTGAAATAAGTCTGCTGGCGCTGCTGGCAGACTTCTCTCCTCTCACGTACTGTTTGCTGGCAAACTACTTGTGGTTCCAGCTGTTTTGGTGTTGCAGGGAGGATGGAGTGGAGTCTCCGGCTCATGAGTAGTTTTGCAGGCGACTTTAAGTTGTCCACGGGGTGTTCCGATATTCCAATAGGCTCAAGTAAGGGCCCTTATGTTCAGCTTTGGCCTTGTGTAGTACTTTTTTTTTCGGCTAGGCCGTTGCTCTGTGGGTAATGGGGGCTAGTAGCGGTGTGGGTGAAACTCCATGTCTTTGCGAACTGTTGGACCTTACTTGAAGCCATGTGGTGCAGCTCTGGTCCCTGAGACACCCTTTTGTATTTTGGTTTGGGTTCTTGCTACAAACAACAAGACTATCTACTATTTAGCAGAGATCTGTGCTGTTTGTGCAACAACCACAGTCTGTGGATTCACTTTGCTAGCCTAGCTAACTTAGCATTCCACCCTCTCATCCAAAACAGTGACTTCTGTTGCCGGTCATCTTGTGAAGTATAAGTATTGTAAATAATGCTGTGAAAATAAATTGAAAAAGGAAACAGTTCAAATTTTGCTCATTCATTACAGGTACACATGTGTCCTACTGCTTGCCTGATTTTTATGTCAATACCTGCTATGTGAATGTTTTTTGTCCTCAATTGTAGTCAAGTTCCCATTTTCTTTTGGACTGCAGAACCTGCTGCTCATTTCATAGTCTACAATAGAACCAGAAGTAGAAATATAAATGTTCTGAGGCTGAATTTTAAAAGTATCACAAGAGAAATTTTACTTGAAAAACAGCATGCGTGTTTTCCCATGATTATAACTTTAGTGAACACAAGCTGCAGCAAACTACTCAGGATGAAGCATCACCTGAACAATATTCTTACAGAACTTTTTAGGGACCATCCATCCATCCATCCATCCATTCGCTTCCGCTTATCCTTTTCAGGGTCGGGGGGGCGCTGGAGCCTATCCCAGCTGTCATAGGGCGAGAGGCGGGGTACACCCTGGACAGGTCGCCAGTCTGTCGCAGGGCCAACACACAGGGACAGACAACCATTCGCACTCACATTCATTCGCACATTCACACCCTTTTTAGGGACCTTCAGCACAATTACCAGGATGTTTGCCTTCAGTTTATTTTCCTTGATGTGCACATGCAAAGCCATCGCCATCACTTTTATTTATATGTATTTATTTTGCTTTGTTGTGCACATTTTTCATCATTTTATTTTGCTTGAACACAGTGAGATTTTTCCATCTGCATCCGCTTTCTTTTTTGTGGAATTGTTTTAGGCTATGTTGATGTTTTGCTTCCCTTTTTTGCATTTAGCATTTTGTGATATCAAATGGATCAAATATTGTGGCAAAAATAAAATGTTTAGGAAAATTCTTATTCATGGCATTTAAACCTAAA
>NW_024583199.1:42989-66389 GCF_018398535.1 Haplochromis burtoni | reverse complement strand
ATTTAAATTAATTATTTCATTGAGCAGATGATATAAATAACCAACAAACTTGTAGTCAAGCTGAAAAAAAATAAAAACAGATTTTTACGTTATGCACAAACTGTGTGTCACACAGTGGAAATTTGTGTTTTTATGTTTTCTCAGTCTGTGTGTTGGTACATAGTGTTGATTTTATTTTCATGAAAGAAAATAAAAGACAAGAGACAAGAGGAGCGACGCACGAAAGGTGAGCAGGAGATAAAGAAACGCGTGTAAGCCCGCACATGTGTTGGAGGAACTGCTGCCTGACTGTTGGGGGCCACGAGTCGTTCGGCGATCCAGTCCCAGTGGCAGGAACAACAACAGTGGGTGGCGATGGCCGCAATTCACAGAAGGGCAGGGATGCCCCTCTGCCTGCATCTGGCTGTGCTACGAGGGAGGCCGTGTTCAGGTGTGGAGTGGGGCGGGACTGCAGTGACGCGCTGTCAGGAGGAGACATGTCTGCGACAGGAGCCCCCTCCTTGTTTTTCTGGCCGGCGTGGTTTCCATCCCAAAGAGAAATTCCTGTCCTGTTTCAGAAAAGGAACATGCTGGACTGTGGGATTATGGGACCGTGGGAGCGAATTTTAAAACTGTGTGTTTAACTCTGTGCCCTGAGCGCTGACTCACTCACTCCCCTCCCTCTTGTATGTGAACGGACTTGGAGGTGAACATTTAGGTCCACCAGCTTTAGCAGCCACATGTGCATTCACAGGAACACTTGTGGTTTAGGTTCAAGGTTCCTAAGCCAAATGTTTCCTCCTGCAAATATTTATTCAAGTTGGTGCATCATGTCCTGTCATCTTATCTTTGCACAATCTTGACTTTTTCCTCTCCCTGGGTGAGGGTGGATGTCTTTGGTATTCATTTATGTTCTTTACTTCTTTCACATCTTCATTTGATCCGGCTGCTTTTTCTATACTTTATGTTCTAAGTTCTACTTAGAACATAAGGTAGAACTTAAGTTTTACTGACGTTCTAAGAAGTCATTTTCTAACATCAAGAGATATATAATGAAATCTTCTCTGCCACTCTGAAGAAAAACAATAACTTTAAATAGGCCCAAACTCAGTGCTGAAAATGTTGGGAAGCTGTGGAAAATGCAAATAAAAACGGTTGCAACTCTCACAAACTCATAATTTACTCAGAGCAAAACACAGAATCAGACATTTAAACTGAAATATTTTATTATTTAATGAAAAATATAAGATCAATTTGAATCTGTAGATACATCTCAAAAGCTGCGATGGTGGTAACCCACCACTTGACAAAAAAGGGCTCCTAAAAACAAATAGCTGGATGAAGATTTTGCAATAATAACAACCCGGTTCTAGACAGGCATACATGAGGGGGCAGACGGAAATGTAAAGGAGGCAAATGGTGGCAACAGAGACAGGAAAGGGGTGGGGTGGTGGTGGGGTGCTCTGAATAACTGTTTTTGTCATGTAATCGGATTGTCAGGCATCTACCCTAAGAACTGACCAATGTCATTGAGGCATGCAACCCCCCCCCGACCATGTCAAGGGGGCTAAGAAACTGAAAAACACTTCTCATTATTGCCAACATACTAAAAAGTGTAAGCCAAGTTGTAAAAATAAAGGTCAATTCACCAAGTCTTGAAAAATAAAACTGAAAAACAGGATAAAAAATTACAATAAAGAATAAAGTAAAATATTCATCCAGATCTTTAGAACCAACAAAATAACATTTATCCTAGGATAGCCCAATAATAATAAAAATGTAGCCAATATTTACAAAGCTAAAAAGAGTTGGCATAGGATTTAAAAACAAAAACAAAAAAAATATGTCTTTTCCTATTTTCCTTTTCCAATTCTCGAATTCATTTGTAGAACACAGCAGATTTAGAACAGAACATTTGAACTTTTTTTCTTCTTTTTTCTTGTCTTGTTTTAAACGTGTTTGTTTTGCAAGATACTGAACTTTCTGTTTGCAACTGAACAGATTCAGTCTCCTCAATCTACTCTACAACAACAGTCTCCTGCTTGCCTTTCCAAAAACATTTTGCAGATTCATCCCAATCCATTTATAATCACATAAGGCTGGATATTAAGAACTTTTATCCGACCTCTCTCTCTCTAGACCTCACGTCGCCTGACAAGGTGTATAACTTGTCTGTGGTCACTTGCGATGTTTCTGGAGCTGCATCACTTGATGTTCTTTCAGGCGGATTCGTTAAATAACGGCATGGTGTCTCTGTTTTCTACAGGGTGGAAAAATGTTTTTGTCAGAAAACAAAGAATTGTGTCTGTACAGAGCAAACTTATTATATTTAAATTGGAGTGAAAACCAAAATGAACTGTTTAACTGAATGAAAATAGACAAGACTTGAAAAATGAAAATCCAAGAAATGAACATAAAATAAAGATACACTGGAAATGGTTCGACTGTTTAACTTGAGCCTGAGGAGTCATTTACTGAGCTGTCTACAGGACAGTGGGTGTTTTGTGATCTTCTAAAGTTGTATTTTGAACTGTGTACTTCTGGACCCTGTTACAGGAAGCATGCTGAGTTAAGTACATGGATGACTAGAAGAGGAAAAGATTCATGAGAGGAGCTCTGATAACATGATTCACCATGACAACATGTAAAAAAACAGAGCCTCCATTTTAATAGACTGAGCAATGTGAGCATGTGACACTGTGTCAGTTAGAGGGAATAAAAGAGTCTTTTTAATCATGGTCATCATCATCATCATCGTCATGAGATATTAATATCCAACCTCAGGTGATTTTTTTATTAAATAAAAAACTATTGAAAAACTATTTCATATTTTAAATAATTATTCTGTAAGAACTTAAACATAACACCTCTGATTTTTAAGAGCATTTTAATATTGCTGTCATTACTGGATTAACCTCCTAGGTGGACGCCAGATTTTGGGATGTCTAGACCAAAATACAAAATTTTACTCCACAAGGGCCTGATATCCACTTACGAGAATGTTATACTGACACTGTTCTATCGAAATTTAAAGCAAATGTCCTCATATGTTGATATAGGGAAAAAAGAAATATCTGGAAATTCTTTGTTTTTACATTCATCAGGTCCCAAACAGCCCAAATAGCAAAGAGAATTTAAAAATGCATGCCATATAAGAGTTCGGGTCTTAGGAGGTTAAAATGTTTTGTACCCAGTTTATTCCATTTACAATCTGATCTCATTTCTGCCTCACTGACGGCTGTCTTACACCATCTCTGCTATAGAGATGTTTTACTGAGTTACTGTTAATGGTCAGACTTCAACTGTAGTAACTGTTTCAGGTGTAGCTGAAGAAAAATACAAAAAGTTTTTAATTGATGTAAAGTTTAATGAGTTAAGGCGCACATGTGATGAGACGTGTCTGAGCTTTTATAGAACTATCTACATGTCAGTCACTCAATTTAAGATATTTCAGTATAATTTTAGAAGGATGAGACATTTTGTCTAAATCTGAGACTTTTATCATATTTGGATCCATCCTGCAGTGCAAGTGGACTCTGACCATGTAAGAGCACCTGAGCTGCCATTTCAGGGAATGAGCAACTCCTGCACATATAAGGTTTCCACTGTTTTCAATCCACAGCCTAGTTTGTAGTAAAAAAAAATTGTGCTCGTTTTAAAAATGTTAACATAACATTATGATGATGATGATGATGATGATGATGATGATGATGATGATGATGATGATGATGATGATGAATGATGATATAGAAGTGAGGACAGTGTCAACAACTGGAAAATATTTACACAGTTAAAAAAATCCTAACAGTTCCAAAATGTTCTTGCTATTTAACCTTTTCTATATTTATATTAGTATGGTTGTTATGCTGTCATGTCTCCAAAATCAAGTGTTGCAAAGGACCCAGAATTCTCTCTGTTCTCAGAAAGATTAATTTAGGATGAATCATTAATTTATTATAACGTCAGATTATTATATCTGTAGATAAAAATTTGTTGTAGACTCTCGTTACGAAGGAATTATTTGCCTGGGTCCAAACTACCCTGAATGCTGTGAATATGAAGAGTAAGGAAGGGTAAACCAGAGACCGTTGCAGTGATAAACAGTAAATGTTTTCAGTGCAGAGAAACTGCCTCACAGTCTGTCGTCTGCATTACTGTCGACAGAGTTGTTAAAAAGATGGAGACCATAAATTTTATTTTACAGATTTTATTCTGATTCCAACAGACTGATCATCACATCAGTCATCATAAGTAAAACAAAAGGAGAAATAAGAGGACTGGGAGGTGCTAAATACAGATTTGCTGCACTCTGAGCTTTGACAGCAACTTTATAAATGAAAACATAAATGGTGCAGCAGGAGGGCAGGAGACAAACAACGTGTGAAAGTTTTATACAGTAACACATTGTGGCCAATTTCTAAAGTGATTAAAATTAACTCCAACCCTCACCAGTGCAATATTAAAAATCTCATTATGAGATATAAGATATTTCAACCCTGTGAAAGAGATTATTATTGTTGTTATCATTTTAGTTTTTAAAGTAAATGGCTAAACTGAGTCACAGCTCCTGACAAAATTTAGACATTTAGAGTCTGTCGTGTCTTTATGTAAAAGAGGCTTTGCATGGAGCTGGGCCAAAGCAAGCCCTCAATGTGAGACAGTCTCAGGGAAAACAAGAAAATGCATAGTGGTAACTATGCAGACCACCATCCTCACATCAGTGACAGTTTTTATTATTATCACTGTAAAAGTGAAGTTAGGTGATGTTAAGGGAGCTGTACGGTGAATTAAGGAGTGTTGGTGCGTTTACCTTGTGCCACTGCTTCAAGTTCATAGTTTTGTGCCTGCAAAAGATTTTTATCGATTAGCAAGAAAGTTAACTCTGATAGAAAAAGTAAAAAACAGAATCTCTGTGCACTAATTGTTCACTCTTCATTGTATTTCTGCACAGTGTTAGTAGTTAGAGCAAACATAGATCATATTTGCAACCAGGCAGGAAACACAGAGTGCTCTAATGATGGTCTCAAGCCCAGATTAATCAGAGTTACATCAGGATAGCATAGCAATCTGTGTCTTTTTGGTTTCATAGTTAACTAAACAACAACAACACATGTTAATGCTATTAATAATGAGTAGAGTTGGATTCATGGCGACCTGGATGACTGTGCAGGTCAGAATGCAACAAAGAAATAGTTTCATTAATTTAGACTGACAGAGTCTGGCAGCTGTAACATCTGTATATAACAGAGCCTTTTACCTGCTGATGTGCTGCTGCTTGATGATGCTGTCCCCCTCTGCTGGAGCTCCCCTCACTGATCCAGTTGATCTGCTGGTTGGTTGCTTCTGGTTTTTGATGTTTTGCATTACTGATCATTTGTTGAGCAACGTTAAAACAGCCGTCCCAGTCTTTCCTTTTTATGTTGCTCGTGATTTCTTTAGTCAGAGTTTCATTTGCTTCTTTCCTCAAAAGCTCCTCCAGAACTTTTTTCTCTTCTTCCAAAATCAGTTTGTAGTAAAAAGTTTTCTTGTTGCACCAACTGTATTTTTTTTAAACCATTTTCTCCACCCACTCCAAGTCATGAAGAAAGCTACAACAGTCATGCTGAGGAGCAGAGAGTAACCAGCAAGCTGAAAAAGAAGCAACAAACATGCAAAACATAACAGCATTAATGTGTGTTTGCTGTAAATTTGTAAATTAAAAGTAGAATAAGAGCACATATATATACAAGAAGAACCTTTGACTTGATTTGCGCTTTAGTTTTTTGAGCTTCTTCTTCAGCTGTGTGGCTCCCAGGTTCACAGAACAGCTTACTCGTGTTATTTAAGACCATACCAGCTGGAAATACAGTACAAACGAGCTATTTATTTCTTTTTTTCTTATGTCATTTTTATTTTATTTACGTGCTTTTTTCTTTTTATTTTTTCTGAAATATCTAATTAGGCGTTTTTTTAGTTTTGGAATTTCTTATTATTACTTTTTATTTTTTTTGATTTAATTTTATATTATTTTTTAGATAGTTAATTGTTTTATTTTTATTTTTTTTCTTTATTTATCCACAGAAGGCTGATTAGAAACGCTCTGATAACGCGCTTGAGTACAAGGCATAAAAACGTGGATGGATGTTTCGCGGTGCTCCGAAATGTCTGGTCTATCAGGAGCATCAGGAAAAATATTAAAAAAACAGGCACGACGACGATTTCATTGCATTCAAAAGTTCTGCAAGCGCACATCATACTCCGCAGAAAGAAAGTCACGCCGACCATCCCGATGACTGTCCCGGGGGTACCGATTTTTTCAGTACGAACATATTGCAGGAGTTTTTTAAACATCTTGAGCAGTTCGGTGCCTGCTGAGGCTGCAGCTTCTGACCTGTAAATTACAGACAAGAAAAGAAATATTTCCTAGCTTTTCACACCAAGTATCACAGATCTCTTTGAAATTCAGCTTAATATCTCAGTCCTATAGCAGCTGTGAAATGTGATGTGAGAATGTCCTTCAGTCCAACTGACGATAAGAACCCTCTTCTCCCACCCTCACATGAACGCTGCTCCCTCAGGCAGCAGGACGCTAACGCAACGTGACGTCATGAGAAGGCGTTTATACAGCATTCAGTTCAAAACCATTTAAACTGTGGTGTCAATGAATTTCACGCTTTTCGTTCAGCATCTAAGGTGATTTAATCCACATAAATTTTATGCTGTGAAGAAATCACGTGTCACAACGAACTTTTTATTAATAACGAAAAATCCCAGAAGACAGAAGTGTGACAGATGGCAGAGAGACATGTTATGATGCATGGTTTAGGGCAGGAGGCAGAGCTGGAGTTGACAGATATATTTTAACTTAATGTTTGCACTGACTTTAAGTACATATGCTAGAAAGACTTCGTTCATTTGAAATGCTTGGACATTTGGCTAACAACAGCAGCAAGTCGATCTATAAGTGCTCTTTGGTTTGTCAGCGTTTTACACGGAATCTATCCCCAACACCACAGGAAGACAAATGTTTCCTGTCTTTCATACCAACTATCACCGGATGATCTCTAATTTCCTGCTTCTAATTAGGAAAGACTGAGCTCAGTCTGGAAGATTTTTAGGACAATAACCTAGGTTATTGTCCTAAAAATCTTCCAGGTCAACAGTTTCCTTCAGGCCCTTTATTTTAAAAGATAAAGACCCTAAAATAATGGTGTAGGACAGAAACGTGGTTTCGAACTAGATACTTACTTCAGTAAGTAAAATGACAGTATGTGAAAGGACTGTGATGCAGCAGCGACCTCGAGTGGCTGCTGTCTGAATTACAGGTTCTCCAAGTTCCTCCTTCTCTTACAGCTGCTTTTAAAGTGTGATTACAACCTTTCACTTTTTAGGTTTAAATGCCATGAATAAGAATTTTCCTAAACATTTTATTTTTGCCACAATATTTGATCCATTTGATATCACAAAATGCTAAATGCAAAAAAGGGAAGCAAAACATCAACATAGCCTAAAACAATTCCACAAAAAAGAAAGCGGATGCAGATGGAAAAATCTCACTGTGTTCAAGCAAAATAAAATGATGAAAACTGTGCACAACAAAGCAAAATAAATACATGTAAATAAAAGTGATGGCTTTGCATGTGCACATCAAGGAAAATAAACTGAAGGCAAACATCCTGGTACTTGTGCTGAAGGTCCCTAAAAAGTTCTTAAATGTTTCAGTACAAAAAAACAAGTTTTTTTTTACAGCACTTTCTTGATTTGTTTTTTACACATTTCTCACACTTAAATGTTTCAGATTATTAAACAGATTTTAATATTAGACAAAGGAAATACAAAATGCAGTTTTTAAATGATGGGTTTTTTGTAAAGGGGAAAAAGTTATCTAAAGCTAACAGAATGTTCATTGGGCAGCGCCAGAGGAGGCTGACAGAAACAGCTCACTCCTGTCACACTTATTATGCTTTCCCCCTATTTCAGTAGCTGTTGGGGTCTGAGGTCTCTACCAGAGAAGCGGTTTCACCATCTCCCCATGTTTTTAAGAGGTTGATAAAACTGAGTGGCTCCTCCCATGTCTGACTGTGCCACTTCATAGTCGGCATAGCCCACTAGCCATGTGACCACAAAGGGCATCTCGATGCATGCTCAATCATCCATGTAAGTAAATCCCATAAATTCATACAACTCTTGCAGTGTGGCCCTTTAACCATCCACAAAGCTGCCCCTCGATACCAGCTGCAGGCTCACTGTTACCGTTTGGGCTTTGCCCTATAAGAGGGGCAGCAGCTGCAATACCCAATCCTCTGGAAGCCATCGTTGCCTGAAACTCCTCTATGAAAGACTAGGTAACGTCCCCCTGTCCCATCTTGTTAGCACCACTGCTGAAGCAGGAGGGAGTGAACAATGATCCCAGACTGAGTGATCATGTTTTCGAGCACCTGCATCTGCTGCTCAATCATGGCCATCAAAATATAGACACATGAGAAGGTGGCTGTAGCTCAGGTGGCAGAGCAGGTCAGCCACTAATCAGATGGTCGGTGGTTTGATTCCAGCCAAATATCCTTGGGCAAGATACTAACCCCATGTTTGCCTACTGGTGGTGGTCAGAGGGCCCAGTGCTGCCAGTGTCCGGCAGCCTCGCCTCTGTCAGTGCGCCCCAGGGCAGCTGTGACTACAATGTAGCTGCCATCACCAGTGTGTGAATGACTGAATGTAGTGTAAAGCGCTTTGGGGTCCTCAGGGACTGAGTAAAGGGCTATACAAACGCATTTATATCAGGGACCATTTGGAGCCAGAAAGTGGCTGAGTTCTTACAAACTTCTCTTTCTAATCACCATCTTTCTTCTTCGTTTTACTATCTCCTCATGTGTAACTTACTAACTCTCAACTGTCAACACTGTAAAGCCCCAGTGTTTACCACCCGGGATGCACAGAGTTGATTGACTCCAAACGGTTTATCCATTTATTAGAATGTTTTGATTTTAAACACACATTCCAAAGGGACATCCTCGATTAGATGTTTTTTCCACAGAGTTTTCAATGTCACAGTTGCAATGTTCAAGATGTGACTGTCTCTGATCATTACTGCATATTTTCAGAAGTATTTTGTTCATCTGTCAAAAAAAAAAAAATACAAACCAAATTATCAACAAGTATCATGTCAGTGATAGCAACGTGTACATTATCATTATGGTCATAATGTGAGGAAATGATGGAGAACTTCTCTAACACAATTTCCCAGATTATTGACCACATTTATCCTGTCAAACTGTAATGTATGCTGCCCACCAAAAGCTCCCCGGAGAAACAATTCAAAGGTAAAGATGCCAAAAAGAATCTACAGGAGCGATGAAAGAATTTATTAGTCCTTTATCTTTCCAGGTAAAAATTTCCCTTGAGGTTAAAATCTCATTTCCAAGAGAGACCTGGCATCATGGTCATGGCAATAAATTACATTTTGAAAACTACAAAAATGCACTTTACTGCTACAACAATCAAATCAAATCAGCCAGCCAATCATCTCCCAGCTAATCAACTGGTCTAATTCTGCTTTTTATTTTCATTCATTGATGAACTGAATCCCTCCAAAACCATACCAACTGAATTTCTTTCAGTAAATAATTGTGATGAATTTGGATCTTTCTACAACAACAACAACATTTCTAATATTAGAGGTAATATCCACATTCTGTGGAGCTGCGTATTTATACATGCATGTGGTGCTGCTCTCTCTCCCACTCTTTTTCTCTCTCCCTTTGCTCTCTTGAGGACTCAGATGCTGCTCATTATCCCCACCTGGGCTCACTCAATAACCTGTATGGATTTTATGTAGTGCAGGCAGGGGTGGGCAACTCCAGGCCTCGAGGGCCAGTGTCCTGCAGGTTTTAGATGTGTCCTTGATCCAGCACCGCTCATTCAAATGGCTGAATGACTTCCTCAACATGTCCTGAAGTTCTCCAGAGGCCTGGTAACGAACTGATCATTTCATTCAGGTGTGTTGACCCAGGGTAATCTCTAAAACCTGCAGGACACTGGCCTTCGACACCTATAAAGCACAGTTCCTGTGATTTGGTGCTGTACAAATTGAATTGAATTGAATTTAACCAATTCAGACATTATAAAGGCTAGGTTAGGCTTCCGAACAATCTGAAACCCATCTTCACAGGTGTTACTGTGGAGATGGGAGACAAGCCCTGCACAATTCCAATCAAAGCTACTTATTACACCAGCCAGCCAGCAATTGTGATCGATACTTATTTTGAAGAAAAATAATGTTAACATTCGTGTTGCTCACAATAAGTCAATTTAAAAAGAAAAACATTAGGAAATGATGCTGTGTTTACTGTAGTAACCACGCAGGTTTACCGCCGTTCGTGGAGTCAGTCGACTTTCCTTCTGTGCACAGCCCTCAACTTTGGTTGTGTTTAGCTGATTTTTGAACTTTCCAGGTGTTCGTGTCACCAAGTCTGTTCTTCGTACTATCAAGCTAGAACCTGGCATAGTTGTTCTAGCTTGATAATGTTCTGAACCATGAACAACCTTTCCTGTTGTTTATTCTGCAATGAATGCTGCATCCTGTAACACTGGCATGAAGTTTTCCTGTGAGTCTGGTGTTTTGGTTAAAGTGTTTCTGAGATATTCAAACCAGAAGCATAAGGGAGAATTTAAAAAAAGGAAAAGCGAAAAACTGATTTCCCACTAAAAATGTTAAGAGATCACCTGTAATTATTGGATTTGTTTTCTTAATATGTTTTAACAGTATAAATATATTCCTTATGGCAGCACAGTATGTGAGTAATGGATCATAGTGAGGATGACATCACCTGATACACCAAATAAAGTTTTCTGGTGAAAGTTGAAAAAAAAAACCCCCCAAAAAAAACAGAGAATAGCTTCATATCTGCCGGCGCCTAGAAGCAGTCTGTACGCCACTTGTTGAAAATGGGGTGACGCGCTCCAAAAACTTGTTTAGTCATGTTCGCATGATCTGGGTGTTTTGAACCTGCGCTTCAGACGCTCAAGACAGTGTTGAAACATCTATTTCGAGCTTACCATCTCTATCTACTGTGATAAAGTCTACTCTCCACTGCTGTGCAATCAATTATTGTAAATGTAAATGTTATCAGGAAATGATAACAGTAATTAGTTACTCGACTTTTTCAGTGGAAAAGTAATTTAATTACAGTAACGCTTTACTTAGTAACGCATTACACCAAACACTGCTTACAACACTTTATACCTTAAAATATAAAGTGCCTTGAGGCAACTGTCGTTGTGATTTGGTGCTATTTTGACCCGTGGGAGGCACCTATTGCAATAGGATGGAGCCGTAGCCATACAGTCAGTTCACAAGGCTTTAATGTTAATATAAAATTGAACAGGTAACAGTAGAACCTAAAAACAATTAAAATCTCTATTATATACGGGTAAAACTGTAAAATTGTATGATTGTAAGTGTATGTAAATAAGATTTAATTTAATTAAATGTTGACTAGAACTATAAACATTAGCTGAGTAACTAAATCCATGAACACAATTCAAGGGTTAACGGAGACTGTGATACTTGGTATGAAAAACAGGATACATTTGGCTTCCTGTGATATGGAGTTGTGTCAGGAAGAGCATCCGGGGTAAATTTCTGCCAGATCAAACATCACTTTCAAACCTGACTGAGCTGCTGCTGTTAGACAAATGTGCCACTGCTTGAAAGGAAAACTGACCAACAGCTAAAGTCTAACTATTATTTTCATCCCTCACTCAGATTTATTTATGGCATGATTTTATCAATTTTGGATCAATTCACCTAACTGAGATTTAACATGTAATCATATAAAATACTGTGTCTATACTGGTAAAGGTAAATGTGCTTTCTGGCCTCTGCTGGGTCCCAACAGGACCCCTGAACACTGATGGGGACCTCCCTGTATGTTTCCTGCTCAACACGCTAACACTCTTTGTCTTTACTGTTGGGGTTTCTGAGCACACACAGGTTCTACCGGTGCTCTATGTTCTCATATTTAAATGCTGGGGATTTATGTGACCTTGGTGGAGGTGAAAATATCTTCACAATATAAACCTACCTGTTGATCTTTGTGTGTTCCTCCGTGTCCTCCGATTTTTTTGCTCTCTTGGACAGGAAATAAATAGGTTACTAGCTAACGTGGATTCACAAAGACAAATGACGTGTGAGGAAAATGACAGCTGGCTCAACCTGTGTTTGATCTTCTCTTGCAGGAGCAGGACACTTGTCAATACATCCCTGAAACCCATTAAAATCTAATAATGATAAAAATAAATAAACAAGTAGCCTATACGAAGACTTAACATTAACGATGACTAGATTACTGTATTTCAATGCATTTTAGATAGCTGTACACAATACGCGTGCATTTGAAATTTATCTCCGGAGTTATTTATGTTTTATTATCGAATTAAGTTATATTGTAAGATATGTATTGGAGTAGTACTTTGATAAAGAAGAATGATCTGTAACCCTTACTGTTTGTCTGTTCGGGGCTTTTCATCTTTATCCATTCCTGATCTGGATTTTTAGTTTCAACACGGTTTCATTAATAAAAAGTCGGTCATGACACGCCATCTTTTCACAAAATAAAACAGGAAACATGGAAACTAGACATGATAACACTAACTTAAACCTAAAACACATAAAACTAGACAAGAACCCAAACATAGAGACCAAGGACACAATAATAAATAATTCCTGCCTTTAACCTCAACTAAAAGCTAAATATGAATAACACAAGAACTATAATCACAAATCTAACATGAACTGAATACAAAACTATACTCAGAGCGCTGGGACACCAAAAATAACTGGATCAACTAATATTACTGTTACAGGTTACATGATTGTTTTGTCCACGACATTTGCACATTCCTTACCTCTACAGGAATCCTCCACTGCTCTGAGGATTACCCAGAATTTCTTACCCTTTGTAAATATTGCAGGGTGACTTTTGCTACAGTAGGTGGTGCCAATGTCCCATTTAGCGGGATTTAACTTGAACTCTATTTAACTATGTTACACTTCCATGGCCTTTTTAAAAAGAAACCTGTTCTAACAAACCGAATCATAGACTGAATGCTTTGTCATTCAAACACATTTTCTTTCACAAGAGGAGCACTATGGCACTATCCACTCTTTGTAGGCTCATCTTTTAATCTTGTTTTCATAATATTATCTGTGTGGAAAATGAAAAGCAAAGAGAAAGAAAGAGAGAAAAGAAGCAGGAGGTGGGTTGAGGCTGAAACAGAGAGACATGCTGTATCTCCAACTGCTGCATCTTTAACGAAACACACTCAAACCATACACAGCACCTGAAAGATAAGACAAAGAAAGGTACACAAACAAACACTGCGTTTTCTGTGTGTGTAAGACAGCGAATGTTCTTGAAAACGAGGGTGATAGACTGCTATAATGCCCCCAGTGAGGCAGGTAAAGACCCCAGATGCATGGCCTTCCACAGCTCCACAAGAGTGCTGAAGACCTGAGCCCACACATCTTAAAAAAAAAAAATGCCGCCCGTCGTGCTTGAACATGTTGCTGGTTTTTCAAAGTTGCATGCTGATGGTCTAAAACTGTGGGAGCAATAGGTTGGTATTTTATGTGTGTGGGTGTGTTCCCTTTCTTGCTTCAACATGCTGATGCCTCAAATAACAAATGAAATGCATCCCAAAGCATAAAGACTGTTTGAACATCTAGGTTTGTCATTAAAAGTAAAAGATCCTAAAGAGAAACAAGTAGTTGGGGATGTTTGGTTTAAATTTATGGTAAATGGGCTGATTCTTACTCTCGGGGAGCACTCAAAGCGCTTTATACAACATACCACATTTACACAATCCTTTTTTTCTATGCTTTTAAGTGCTTCCAAAACAACATTCAAACATTCACACTCTGATGGTTGCATCAGAGAGCAACTTGGGGTTAGTATCTTCCCCAAGGACATTTAGCATGCAGACTGTGGGAACCAGAGATCAAACTACCAACCTTCTGATTCACAGATGACCTGCTGTACCTCCTGAGCTATAGCCATCCCAACCTGTATCTATTCATGTAGATACAGGTTGGTTCTCCAAAGCATTTGTTCTTCCTACCTTTTTTATAACATTATTAAACATATATAGTTCTACTGCCTTGTGCTGAATGAGCCAATCACATGACCAAGTCTTGATTGGAAAATGTATTTATTTATTTATTCAAGTTCAAAAAGTAATGGTGTACTTGAGTAAGTACAAATTAGTCTTGATGCGTGCTCAATCATCCAGGTAAGTAAATCCCAAAAAGTTGATTCTGTTCATCTGGACGTTGCGTTTTCAGTGGAGAAACATTTCATCAATCATCCAGGTGACTTATTAAGTCTCAGCAGACTGCAGGTTTCCCCAACTTATAAACAGTACATTTGCACAATGACTGAAACTAGCACCACTGAATGACAATGGGCTGTGAGGTCAGTTCTTTGATCATTAATATGCAAATTGTCATGACCATTGATCAACAACTACTGATCAAAGACCATTGATTAATGGCCACGAGTACTATTCACAGAGAGTTGGGGAATGGTTGCAAACAACCTCTGGCAAAGCAGATGGCACAACACAGAAGAGCTAACTCATCAGGCCAGGACTCTGCAGTCTGTTTACTCTTCAATGATGAGGATGTAACATCCTGGACAGGGAGGAACGCTGTTTGAGCGCGGAGTCAAGGAGGCCATTGATCAATGGCTAGCCAAGTGGCGTTTCTGGCCCTCCAGGATGAACCCGACCCAGGAACACGGCCTCCTGGACGCCGGTTCATTCCTTCGGCTGCTCGTGCTCCAGTGATCACATGGGCATGCGACTCTCGATTCTCCTGTCACCCTGGAACTGCCCGTACCACTGCCCTGATCAAGCGCCACTTTTGGTGGGAGTCCCTGGAGCGCTTCATGTCCATGATTCTCAAGTGCTTTACTAACCTTGCCATCTTGTGTTCTAGTTACTCCGGGAAATTCCATCACACTGAACAACTCATCTTTGAAATCTGGTTAACCCGCCTGCTTTCAGAATCATCTCCTTGCCTCACCTGCCTGCCCTCCTGCCCTTACACCATTAGGATCTTCACCGCTCAGGACAGCTGCCACACACCACCAAACCCACCTGGACCGCACCACCTCTCCTTCAACGCTTCCATCTCCCACCTGCACAGTAAGACGAAGATTTTCATAGCTTCCACCCTCTCCAGAACTCCTCATTGGCTACCGCTTTAACACTGCTCTCCTCTCTTCCAGTACGTACCTAATCACCAGCCAGCTGCCGTTGCTTTCTTGGACCTGTCCCCTTGCTTTATCCCTCTCCCCTGTCCAAGACCCTCACGCCCCACGTGTCAAGCCTGAAGTCAAGTGCCATCGTAAACATCATTCTTGTGCTAGTTAATAAACCTTTGTTAAACCCTTTCCTCAGCCTCCGCTTTGGCTTTTCTGCACGTGGGCTTGATTTTTGGTACTTGGCCTCCGGACGTTTTGTCACAGGGCTTCCACATATTCAAATGTAACTCTAAATTTGTACTATGGTGAGCTTATTGTAAAAAATAAAAAAGTAACAAAGAGGAACATCAGATACCAACACGAACAGGAAGCAGCTTTTAGCAGCTTGCAGTCTCTGTAGAAACTGAATGTGATTGGATAATGCAGGTCAAAACAATGCACTGCTGTCAAACAACAGCCAATGGGCTGCAAGGGGACTGTTAATGCAAATAGAACAATTTAATTGTTTAACATATCAAAAACACTTCCAAATGATCTTCCATCTTTCTTAGAAAAAAAGGAAATTTGTTCTCCTGCTCATATTTCTGACCTGTGTACTTGCTGTTCCCACACCAACCACATAGATTACCAAATCAAGCAGAACTGAAATCTCTGAGACTAAGATTTAAGTTTGTGACTTTAAGTTCAACATGAAGGCTTAGTAGTAACACGATGGTCAGTAGTAGTTATATGTTTAACTTACATGTAGCCTCACCGGATACAAGTACTGGAGTTCTTAATGTGTACACTTTTATCAATTAAGACAGAATAAAGAGAAATGTCTCCCATTTTGTCCAACAACAAGTTATATATGTGTGTGTGTGTGTATGTGTGTGTGTGTGTTTATGTGTGTGTGTGTGTGTTTGTGTGTGTGTGTGTGTGTGTTATAGTAGTATTTATATCTATATATATGTATATAGATATGGGTGGGGGGAACTGTTACGTTTCGGTGTTGTCAGTGTGTTGTTTTTGGCGTGACTGTTATGTGTTTCCTGTTTTACTTTGAAAGTCTGTGTTATCTTAGTGTTTTCAGTTTACGTTTCCCTGTCTCGTCAGTTCTGAGTTGCCCCAGCTGTGTTTCCCTCTTGTTGTCCATTTCCTGATTGCTCCCTCTAGGTATTTAAACCCTGTGTTTCAGTGTGTCATGGTCGCGATCTCCCCCGTGTTGTAAATAGTTTGGTGTTTTGTTGTAAATAAGTTCTATACTTTCGTTTTGGGATATTTTTGTGGAAAACTGTAGTAGTTGTTTTGTTTTTTTTCCCTTATTTTTATTTTTCCTGTGTTGCACGCCGGTTGCCTAGGCCGGGGTGTAACATACCATGCCCCTGGGCGCCTCCTGGGTGAGGTGTTCCAGGCATGTCCCACCGGGAGGAGGCCCCGGGGCAGACCCAGGACACGCTGGAGAGATTATATCTCTCGGCTGGCCTGGGAACGCCTTGGTATTCCCCCGGATAAGCTGGAGGAGGTGGCTGGGGAGAGGGAGGTCTGGGCCTCTTTGCTTAGGCTGCTGCCCCCGCGACCCGGCCCCGGATAAAGCGGATGAAGATGGATGGATGGATGGATGTATTAGTGCTGTCAGCGTTAATCTCGTTAAAATCATTAACGCCATAAGTGCATTAACATGACAAATCTACGTTAGCGAGTTAGTGCGGATCGCCCCGTGCGTTGGGCTGCACAGCGCTAATGTGTTAATGAGCTAACTGTGCTAACGTATGAGGGGCCGTGCAAGCCAAAATTCATTCTTTCACTCTCACACACATACATTCTTCTTTCACACACATATACTTTCACTCTCACATATATATATTGTCATCTCGCACACCTTTATTCTTATTTCATATCCATGTATATTCACTCTCACATAAATCCATTAATCTTCCTTTCACACACATGTATTCTATTTTTCTTAATGCTACATATTTTTATGTTGACATATATTTATTCTCCTTGCAGGTGCAGCCCTTTCTAGTCATGTATATACAGTGGGGCAAAAAAGTATTTAGTCAGCCACCGATTGTGCAAGTTCCCCCACTTAAAATGATGACAGAGGTCAGTAATTTGCACCAGAGGTACACTTCAACTGTGAGAGACAGAATGTGAAAAAAAAATCCATGAATCCACATGGTAGGATTAAATTTAGGATTAAGATTATAGAGCTCGCTACTCTTCTTCACCTTTTCACCCCTCTGCAACCTACTGATCTTATCTGAATGTCTCTTCTTTTGACAAAAGCAAAGAACTGTATTCTCTGCCTTGTCAAGTTCTTCTACTGAGATAAATCCTTTAGCAGTGTTACAGAATAGATATATATTCTTAGTGCTTATTTTTCGTTTATATTTTTTTTATATAGGCTAGGGCAGTAAAAACGCCACTTTGAGTTAGAATGTGTGCTAAAGGGCACAGAGTACTGTGTAAGACAGGAAACTGCAAAAGGAGACGCTTTGTGCACAAATTTATTTTGCGACCCAGAAAGAGTAATAAGAGTAATATCAAAACTAAGTAGCTGCCGCCATTGTTGGAAACTGGAATTGGCTGGACGCCATATGAATTCTGGGATATGGTTTTTAATTTTTGTTTTGGGAGAATGGTGGCTCGGGAGATTTTCGGGAGGGGGCACTGAAACTCAGGATTCTCCTGGAAAAATTGGGAGGGTTGGCATGTATGCCTCTCCCTCCTGCTCTGTTCGTTAGCAACCCATGCTGGTAACCGGCCCTCATGCTTCAAGTTCTCTCTGTGTTTACCTTACTAAAGAAACTTTCTTGTGCTGTAGTTCCCCGTAATTCTGGGGATACGGGTTGGCGGCCCCGGTTAATACTACAGCCAGGTAGCCACAGTGTAGGGCAAGTTACTTTGAAAAAGTAATTAATTATAGTTACTAGTTACTACTTCAAAAAGGTAACTAAGTTAGTAACTGAGTTACAAGATTCTAAAAGTAATTAATTACTTGAAAAGTAACTATTGCGTTACAAGTTTAACCCTCTGGGGTTGATGTTTCCTCTACATTTCACCTTTAAAAACGTTTTACTTTGCCTTGTTTGGTCTCATCCTTTTCAGCACAACCTCACGTGTCTGAATTTACAGTTATGTTTTCATTTTGACAAACTGTAGTAACACAATTGATCTAAAATCAGACAAAAAAACATAAAATCTGAGTAGAAAGTTGTGTTTTTTACTGTAACAACCACCAACATGTTTAATGAAACATATTTCATAACTTTAAATGCAAATATAAATTGTCAATTTTAAAATCCTATGCACAAGTTTTGCAAACAACAAAGTTATTTGCAGCCATTTCCCTTTTACCCTTTGTTATAACCATTTCAAACTTTACAGAACAATCAGCTGTTCTGCATTCAATAAGATGCCACACAAATTATTTGTGCCACTCCAAAAAAACAATTTCTGTCCAAATCTCTCACATCTCAAAACTCGCTCTCTCTCTTTTTCTGCTGTCTGTCTCTTGCTCTCTCTCTCTCGCCATCACTCCTAAATCTTCCCCCTCTTCCTAAACAACCAAATATCATGTTGCCATATCATTTTTTGATTGGTCAACATGGTGCAATCTTCCACCAACACGAACAGGCTGTTTTTTGTTTTGTTTTATTATTTGTTGCTCATAAGCAGAGAGGTCTCGCTGCTGTCCTTAGACAGTAAACGTGACAAAACTATTGAGGAAAAAACGCCGCGCATATCTTGTTCATCATGACTCTGGTTTACGCGGCCTATCAACACAATTGAAAAACTGGTATATATCACCTTGTTGCTTTGTCATCTTGAAGGGGTCATGTGATTGGCTTACCATGACTACTTTATTCTTCCTCAGTCAAGCAGCAGCACTCATGTGATTGTTTTGACCCTTAGCTCCAGGTGTTGTGCCAAAACGTGATAGTCAGCGAGAAAGTGATCGCCGTCTGCCGGAGCGCGCGCAGCTGCTTAAAGCTGTAGTGCCCAGATTACGTAGAGCTACTTCCGTGCAACTGATATAAGATAGGATGTAAGATGTAAGCTGAAGACAGCTTCAACTATCTGTTTGTTGAAAAATAGTAGCACAACCGCACCGCATTTTCTTGTTAGTAACGGTGACGGCGTTGTAACGATAGGAATAGTAATTAGTTAGTTTACTCGTTACTGAAAAAGTAACGCCATTACTTTTAATGCTGTTATTCCCATCACTGGGTAGCCACACCTCTCACTGCACTCACATCCACCAAAACACAGTTCATCTGGACACCTGAAGCTGAGGCAGCATTTAGTAGGCTCAAACAACTATTTACCTCAGCTCCAGTGTTATGTCACCCAGACCACTCTAAGCCATTTGTTCTAGAGGTGGACGCGTCCGACGTTGGCGCAATGGAAAGTTACACCCATGTGCCTTTTTTTTTTCACGTCGACTTGCATCAGCTGAGTGCAACTATGATGTAGGAGACAGAGTTACTTGGTATTAAGTTGGCCCTAGAGGAGTGGCGTCACCTATTGGAAGGAGCTGAACACCCATTCACCATTTTCACAGACCATAAAAACCTTACTTATCTAAAAACAGCTTAACGTCTAAATGCCCGCCAGGATCGTTGGTCTCTGTTCTTTGATCGGTTCAAGTTTGCCATCTCCTTCCGTCCAGGTTCCAAGAACACAAAGGCTGACACTCGTCTTTACGACCCAGACACAGAACCCACTGAACCAGCTCCTGTGCTTCCTACCTCCTGCCGCGTGGCGTGTTTATCCTGGGACATAGAGGAAACCATCCAGCGAGCATTACAGGACAAACCAGACCCTGGCACAGGTCCTCCAGGCCGCCGCTTCATACCCACAGCAGCCCCTCCCGGAATCGACCGCACCATCGCACTACTACGTCATCACTTCTGGAATACGTCTTTGCCTGTGACGTATGCGCCAGGAGCAAGACCCAAAATCAACGTCCCTCTGGCCATCCCTTCTCGCCCTTGGTCCCACATTTCCCTGGACTTTGTCACTGGACTGCCTAGGTCAGCAGGTTAAACAGTAATACTCTCTGTGATCGACAGGTTTTCTAAAGCAGCTCACTTCATTGCCCTGGAAAAACTACCCACTGCCACGGAAACTGCAAGACTCATGATTGACCACGTCTTCAAACTCCACCGATTTCCTGCAGAAGTCTCTTCGGACAGGGGACCTCAATTTACATCCCAGGTTTGTAAATCTTTCTGCTCTGCCCTAGGTGCGCAAGTCAACCTCAGTTCCAGTTACCACCCTCAAACCAATGGACAGACTGAGAGACTCAACCAGGAACTGGAATCCACACTCCGCTGCGTAGTTTCCCATAAAATAACATGAAACCTGGTCAGCA
This sequence comes from Haplochromis burtoni, assembly GCF_018398535.1. Classification (NCBI taxonomy): domain Eukaryota; kingdom Metazoa; phylum Chordata; class Actinopteri; order Cichliformes; family Cichlidae; genus Haplochromis; species Haplochromis burtoni. The sequence goes on along the minus strand of NW_024583199.1, from coordinate 45,809 downwards.
CATCTCCTATGTGTCGAGTATGCGCACAATTCACATGTTTCTGCATACACTGGCCTCTCCCTCTCTCCCACTGGTCTCTCATCCAGCACCATCTCCAGTGATGCCGCCACGTCTGGACTCGGACTCGGGAGGCACTGCTGAAAGCTGCTGCCCGTCACTGCCACTATGCGGATTGTCTACAATCACCAGCTCCTCAGTAGGTTCCAGGGCAGAAGGTGTGGCTGTCGGCTAAGGACGTTCCCCTTAAGGTTTCCTCCTGCAAGCTGGCTCCTCTTTTTATTGGGCCGTATGTCATCCGCTCGGTCGTCTCGCCCACTGCTGTGAAACTCAAGCTTCCCCCCAGTTTACGGATTCAGCCAGTGTTTCACGTTTCCCAGGTTTCCAGAGCTTAAGTCTAATAAATATTGTTAAACCACCTGCTGTCTCTGTCCTGCGCCTGAGTTCAGTTCGGCACAGACCACTCAGTCACGTGACAGTATTTTTATACTGGTTATTTCTGGTTTAAATAATATTCCCATCCATGACACTGATAAAGAAACTAGAAGTTGTTAAAGCTAAAACACCTGGAATATCCCAGGATTAAAGGTATGTCATCAAAAAGATCATCTCAGAGAGAAAATTGTTGGAAATTGTTAGAGTTAACCACTGTGAAAATCTGCATGGGCTATGAGTTTAAATGTAAATCATTTTTGTTAACATAAAATTGGAAAGAATTTATCAATACTTTTATTTACAGTTTATAGTTAAAAACTCAGAACTGGGAGAAATCTCTTTACAGCAATAACAAGGCTAAAAATCAAAGACAAGCGTCTGACATTCGGACTGTAATGTTGTATGGTTGTGTGTCTTGTACCCTGGGTTTATGATTCCTATTGATTTTTGAGAATGATTCATGTTTGAGTTTTGTCTGGGTTTTTTTGTTTTGTTTTGTTTTTGTCTGTTTGTCACTTTATTTTCTGCTTTGGTTGTTTGGTTTCCATTTATATGTTGAGTCTTCAACCTGTGTTTTGGTTTGAGGCTGTGCTTAGTTAGTTCCCTTTGTGTTTTCATTCTGTTCCTTCTGTCTTGTATCTTATCTTTTAGTGATTCATTGTCTCATCTAGTTCTTCTGTCTTCCCCTGTGTCAAATGAATTTCAGTCACTTTAGTTTTGTTTTACTTCCTGTTTTATATTGGTAGCTGTTTAATGTGTCCCTGTCTCATTATGTTAATTGTCTTCATCTGTGATCCCCATCTCTTTCCTCCTCCTTCATTACATGAATAAATTGAATTGGCTTACCCTCTGTTTATTTTTTCTTGTTCCCATTTTCTTGTTCTTTTCTTGTTCATCTTCAATGTATTTCTAAGATGTCCATCACTGTGTTTGCTGTGAATTTTCATTTCTATATCATTTCAGATCTTTGGATTAACAGGCTTTGTTCTTTAGACATTTATGGTTTTTTGGACTTTGAGCTGTTAGTCCAGACTAAACACAAAGTTTAATTCCTTCTTCTGCATTTGTGTCTGCTAAAATTAATGAAAATCCACATGGCAAATTATGACAGAGATGTTGTCTGTGTGTCATTTCCACATAAATAAAGCTTTAACTATATTACAAACAGTTTTCTTTTTGTTATTTTCATTTGACTCACCATCCTACCAACCTGGAGCGTGAAGCAAATTACAGCATTAGCATAGAAACCATTTCCTGCATGCACTTTGCTTTTCCAGTCAGAAAAAAATTCAAATTTCTCTTACTGAAAAATTACTATAGTTTCCATATAAATGAAACTAATTCTTTCACTAACACCGGTGACACCTGGAATAAGACATTTTTATTTAATCTGAAAAAAGAGGCCCAGAAAATAAACTTGTTGGTAGCAATAAATAATTTTTATTATATATATTTTTAAGTTGTGCACAGATTACCAGGAGCACTTGTGGTTTAAATTCAAGATTCTTAGGCCAAATGTTTCCTGTATGAACCTGATATTGCAGAAAAGCGAGTAATAGACACACAGATCTGCAGTGTTCGTTTTACTCTTTGCCTCTACAAAGTGTGAAATGAACACACACGCAAAAGTTGCAGCACCAGCATGGGGAGATAATATATTTAAAGCCAGGAAGTTTGTGCATGTCCTGTCATTTAATCTTTACACTATCTTGACCTTTTTCTCGCCTGCATTTCTAAAATCCACTCACCATTGCGCAAACATTTAAAATATTTAAGCCACATTTAGATTCATGAGATAACATCATCTCTTAACCATGTTGTTTTCTGGGAAAACAATCATCTACGAAGATCACTGTGATGTCACCACACGTCATAAACTTAAAAACACGAGTAGGTGTTGTTGTGCAGGCAGAATAATTATCTTAAAAACAAGAACCACGCTGCCAAATAATCTTTCTTGTGAATATTTTGATGACTATTGTTCTTGACCTCTTGTTCAGATTAAGACGTGAGAAGATATTGTATGGCTCTCAATAAATAAATTAATTGATGTAAAATAAACATTTGTCTTCCTTCATCTACATTGAAAAAAGATTTTTTCTTTTTCCTAGTAACATGTCATGGGTGTAACAAAGGTAACACTAGTGCTTTAATAACAGGAATGACTTAGACTAGCTCAATGTGTCATGATCCTGGGTCATTTGAGTTTTCTGTTTTTTTTGTCATTTTGTATTATGTTTCGTGTTTAAGACCTCTTTGGAAGTCTTAAGTTGATTCTGTAGTGCCTAGGTTTTTTCTGTGTAGATTTTAATTGTTTTGTATTTCCACTTGTGGCTTGTTCCTCTCCTTGTGTTTCCCTCCTTCATGTGTATCTGTGTTTCCTCAGCC
>NW_024583199.1:30096-41258 GCF_018398535.1 Haplochromis burtoni | reverse complement strand
GTGATCCAAGCCTCTTGGCCTGATGGAAAGAAGTAGGTGGAGGAAGGCAGGCAGATGGGTCTGATGTGCTGGGTTAGGCTGACTCTGGTGTCCAGCTCCATCAGCGCAATGTCACTGTCTTCAGTGTATCTGTTGTAGTACCTGTGAGTGATGATCTGCTTCACACCCCTCTTTACTCATTGGTCTGGTTCTGCACTTGCAATCCCAGGAAAGCCTCCCATTTGTGCCCATTCATGACAAAATAGTTCAATGGGTTTCCTTTTTAATTTGTGTTTTTAGTAACTGTAGATTTCCTACACTGAACACATATGTTCCTTTACCTGCATGCACTTTTTTTTGCATTGACAGAAAATTTGCAACTAATAAATTACTTTTTAGTTTCTAGCCTAATTATTTCATTGATATAATTTGTAACCTGGAACAACAGCTGAATTCAAGCCGCGAAAACACATGCTGGCAATAACAAGAAAAAAGAGAAAAACAATGTGCAAAAACGGAAGACTTGTGGTTTATATTCAAGGTTCTCACGCCAAATGTTTACTGTCTCACATATTTATACAAATTTGTGCATCACATCCTGTTAGTTTATCTTGGCACCAACTCTCTCCTGCGTTTCACTTAAGGAAATGTATTTGTATTCTACTGTTGCAGCTTCTTTGAAATATGCACTCTATACTGCTCTGGTCAATTCTTTTTTCTATACAATTACAGAAACTTGCATGAAACATGTTGTCTAGAAATAGCTCAACACAATAACACTCTAATATCCACTGTGGCTCAATCTTTACTGTTGGGGTTTCTGAGCTCATACAGGTTCTCATTGTCCCTCTGTGCTCTGATATTTAAACTCTGGGGATTCGAGTGAGACTGATGCAGGTTAAAGTATGTCATTAAGCTTTCTGTTTTATCTACAGGAGAAGGACACCTGTCAATACATGCCTGAAGTACATAAAAAAGGGGTTAGGGTCATGAATAAATAATGAGATCTATGGCCAAACTACTGTATTTGAATGCATTAGTTGCAGTTTGAATAGCTGTACCTAAAGCCAACGCACCTTGGTTGCACTGATTGAATTTATAGGATTATAAAACTTTATTAAATGTCTTGTTAAACAAAAAGCTTGAAATGCTTTTTGCATGACAGTCCAAATGATCCTGAAGTGAGTGCTGTTGAAAACACCTCATGGCATCATGTTGTGTTTGATTGTTAGGGAACTGGACTTTTATTATCCTCAAAAAATACAGGCATTCATGATTTACTGAGACTGCAGCAAATGAAAGAGGAATGAACAACTAAACTTATCATGTTTTCGATTGTTGTCCCTTTCTTTTATATAAGACCTTTTCCATTTTAACTTGACTTGTCAAGCTGCAAGTAAAAGAAATTAAAAATGATATGAGGCCTAAAGAGTAATGGAAAGTTAGAGAGAGGAGGAAACTCACAGTGTTATGACAGTTGAATATTATCAGAATACCCATAATCGCTGGTAATCAGGACCCTCTATCCTCTGTGAAAAGCATTTGCAGGGAGACAGTCTACTTTAATTTTTCCTCTCTTAAATTTAACTTTATGGTATAAAAGACATGGATTGATTTCAAAACCAACAATGTAATAGGTCAACCAGGCCTATTACATTGCTAAGGAGTAACGAAAACTATGAACACAACAAACAGGTAACCGGAGACTGTGATAGCTGGTACGAAAAACAGGAAACAGATTTTGTGCCTACAGTCAGTCACACAAGGTGAATACGCCCACATAATCACACATTTTGTCACCTTACACCTCAGCTTGATCTGTACCCGCTCGCTGTTTGAGTGCTTTGGACATTTCGTTTTTATTTTTTTAATTAAAAAAAAGTCTGCGGTGACACGCCATCTCCTCACAGTATTAAGTGAAGTAGAACAAGAGTGACTTTCGTTGACACGAAACTTTTAATTATTCTGAAGTGATTGCAGTTAAAACTCATAACGTCACGTTGCGTTTGCATCCTGCCACCGAACAGAGGGCTCATTTCATGGCTGCAATTGGACTGAGATATTAAGCTGAATTTCAAAGAGACTGTGATACCTGGTGTAATTTTACATGACAGAAGCTGAAGCCTCAGCAGGCACCTAACTGTTCAAGATGTGGAAAAACCTCCTGCTTTCTGCAGTTGGTCCTGGAAAAATCGGCACCGTCGCGACAGTCGTCGGGGTGTTCATTGCCACTGTTCTTCTGCAGACCGCGACGTGCGCTTGCAGAACTTTTGAATGTAATGAAATCGTCGTCGTGCCTTTTTTTTTAGTATTTTTCCTGATGCTCCTGATAGACCAGACATTTCGGAGCACCGCGAAACATCCATCTACGTTTTTATGCCTTGTACTCAAGCGCGTTATCAGAGCGTTTCTAATCAGCCTGCTGTGGATTGTAGCATTGTTGATTTTCACGGACTGGTATGGTTGTTGTAACATTGATGAAAACACGAGTAAGCTGTTCTGCAAATCTAAGAACCTCACAACCGAACAAGAAGCTCGAAAAGCTGAAGTGGAAATCAAGTCAAGGGTGAGGACTTTCTTGCTCTATGCTTATTCTGCTTTTTTAATGAAATTACAGCAAACACACATTAATGCTGTTATGTTTTGCATGTTTGTTGCTTCTTTTTCAGCTTGCTGGTTACTCTCTGCTCCTCAGCATGACTGTTGTCGCTTTCTTCATGACTTGGAGTGGGTGGAGAAAATGGTTTAAAAAAAAATACAGTTGGTGCAACAAGAAAACTTTTTACTACAAACTGATTTTGGAAGAAGAGAAAAAAGTTCTGGAGGAGCTTTTGAGGAAAGAAGCAAATGAAACTCTGACTAAAGAAATCACGAGCAACATAAAAAGGAAAGACTGGGACGGCTGTTTTAACGTTGCTCAACAAATGATCAGTAATGCAAAACATCAAAAACCAGAAGCAACCAACCAGCAGATCAACTGGATCAGTGAGGGGAGCTCCAGCAGAGGGGGACAGCATCATCAAGCAGCAGCACATCAGCAGGTAAAAGGCTCTGTTATATACAGATGTTACAGCTGCCAGACTCTGTCAGTCTGAAATGGCGGAATTATTTTTTCTTGCGTTTTGATCTGCACAGTCATCCAGGTCACCATCATATGACTGCAGCTCACTATCAATAACTTTAACATATGATGTTGTAGTTTAGTTAAAAGTTAACTATAAACCCTAAAATACATTTGTGTGCAGAAACAAGATAAATGTCTTAAGCTGTTCCTTACTTGAACAGATGGATCTACACATATAATTTGACATGGCGTTTTTACTAATTCGTAAAACTCTTTTGCAGGCTCAAAACTATGAACTTGATGAAGTTGCACAAGGTAAACACACCAACACTCCTTAATTCACCACGCAGCTCTCATAAGATCAACTAAAGTCGCTTTCACTGCAATATACTAAAAACCTTCACTGATTTGATGATGATGATCTTCCCAGTGACCACTAGAGGTCTCTGCTGTTCCTGTTTTCACTGAAACTCTCACATTAAGGGTTCAGGGCTTGCTTTGACCCAGCTCCATGCAACACTTCTTATGCATCTACCAAGCGAGCAGAGGGTTGAAATATCTTATATCTCATAGCTCATAATGAGGCTTTTAATATTGCGCTGGTGATGGTTGGAGTTCATTTTAATCACTTTAGAGATTGGCCACAATGTGTTACTGTATAAAATATTCATGCATGTTATTTGACTCCTACCCTCCTGCTGCACCAGAACTGCCAGAATAACAGTTTTATTTCCTCAATAATAAAGTTACTATCAAAGCTCAGAGTGTAGCAAATTAAACAAGTTACTTTTCAGAACCTCCCAGTCCTCTTATTTCCCCTTTTTCCTATCCAAAGAATGTTGAATGTAAAAACCTAGAGCTGCAATCGGGAGAGATACCAATAAACGCCAAAAAAGATCTATCTTATCTTATAATAATGATGGATTGCATTTACAATTCCACTATTCATTTACACACTGGTGAATGCAAGCTACAGTTGTAGCCACAGCTGCACAGGCGACAGAACAGCGAATATCAGAATCAGAATCAGAATCGTGTTTATTGGCCAAGTATATGTGCAGACACATACAGGGAATTTGGTTCCGGTAGATGGTGGCTCTCAAGCACAGCAATGTAAATCACACACACACACACACACACACACACCGTTTCCTGGTTCTTGAGAGGTACAGATCCTGGATGGAGGGCAGGGGGGCACCGATGATCCTTTCTGCTGCCCGTACAGTCCGCTGCAGTCTGCTCCTGTCCTGTTTAGTGGCTGCTCCATACCAGACTGTGATGGAGGAGCACAGGACAGACTCAATGACCGCAGTGTAGAACTGGATCAGCAGCTCCTGTGGAAGACTGTACTTCCCCAGTTGTCTCAGGAAGTACATCCTCTGCTGGGTCTTTTTGAGGATGGAGTTGATGTTGGTCTCCCACTTCAGGTCCTGGGAGATGGTTGTACCCAGGAACTTGAAGGTCTTCACAGTTGACACAGGGCTGTCTGATATGGTGAGGGGGAGCAGAGTTGAGGGATGTCTCCTGAAGTCCACTGTCATCTCTACAGTCTTAAGAGTGTTCAGCTCCAGATTGTGCTGACTGCACCAGAGTACCAGCCGCTCAACTTCCTGCCGGTATGCAGACTCATCACCATCCTGTGTATGTATCACGCCATCGGCCCCTCTGGCCATCACCAGTAGGCAGTAGGTAGGTGAAGTGTCTTGCCCAAGGACACAATGACCGAGACTGTCCGAGCCGGGGCTCGAACCGGCAACCTTCCGATTACAAGATGAACTGCCAACTCTTGGGCCACGATCGCCCCTGTGGTCTCCATCCTTTTAACTCTGTGACTCTGTGGACAGGTAATTTCCTTAGGGATTAATAAAGTATAGTGATTCTGATTCTGATTCAGCTAAACCTGAAATAGTTAGTACAGTTGAAGTCTGGACCATTAACAGTAACTCAGTAAAACATCTCTATAGCAGAGATGTTGTAAGACGACCATCATATATGAGTGAGGCAGAAATGAAATCAAATTATAAATATTTAAACTGGGGAAGCATTTTATTCCAGTAATGACAGAAATAATGAATTGCTCTACAAAAAATGAGGTGTTACAGCCCGTTGGTAGGTTTAGTTCTTTTTTACATGTTGCCATGGTGAATCATGTTATCAGAGCTCCTCTGATGAATCTTTTCCTCTTCTAGTCATCCATGTACTTAACTCAGCATGCTTCCTGTAACAGGGTCCAGAAGTACACAGTTCAAAATACAACTTTAGAAGATCACAAAACACCCACTGTCCTGTAGACAGCTCAGTAAATGACTCCTCAGGCTCAAGTTAAACAGTCGAACCATTTCCAGTGTATCTTTATTTTATGTTCATTTCTTGGATTTTCATTTTTCAAGTCTTGTCTATTTTCATTCAGTTAAACAGTTCATTTTGGTTTTCACTCCAATTTAAATATAATAAGTTTGCTCTGTACAGACACAATTCTTTGGTTTCTGACAAAAACATTTTCCACCCTGTAGAAAACACAGACACCATGCCGTTATTTAACGAATCCGCCTGAAAGACACAGTTGACACAGTGACGCAGCTCCAGAAACAACGCAAGCGACCACAGACAAGTTATACACCTTGACAGAGTGGGCGCTCCTTGTCGTCACAGCTGAGAGGGGATAAAAAGTCTTAATGTTCAGCCTAATGTGATTAAAAATGATCAGAGTGCTAAAACAGAACTTTTCCCCTTTTCCCTAAAATCTAAGTTTGATCGACATATTAATGAGAAAAGTTGTTTGAGTAGTAAAAATGACTGTTCTAATGCCATTGTTGTGTGTGTGTGTGTTAGTGGCTAGATCCACTGATCGCAATGAATGCCCGACTTTTAAATCGATTTCATAAAAAAGTTGTATGAAATAAACAGTGAATAACAAACAGAGTTTTAAAAAAAAATGCAATCCTGAGTATTTGAATCAAAAAGGGATTATGTTACAATGAATGTTTATCTGAAAATGTGCTAAAGACAAATCTAATTGAAATAGAATTACAGAGACTGAGGCTACGTCCACACGTACACGGGTATTTTTGAAAACGGAGATTTTCCGTTTTCGTTTTAAAAAATAATCCCGTCCACACATAAAGGCAGAAATGAAGGAAAACGCTGCTATGAACATGCCAAAGCAGCAGGTGGCGCTAGATTCCTAACCGTGCAGAAATGTTGGCCAATCAGAAGTCTAGAAGCCTCGGTGGGAAAAAGTAAACAAAGCTGGGGCATAGAAGCAGAACCGAGTCGTATGTGTGGAGGACAGTAACTGTGTGTATATGTAAGCATTTAAACACTGCAGAGAGTAGAATTAACAGTAACAGTATTGTAGAAATTCATTTCACCGAAACAATAACGTGGCGCACAGTGTGACGTCAAAAATGCGCACACCTTTGACGCTGCGTTTTCTGCGTTTTTCTCGTCCACACGTAAAGCAAAAACTGAGTTTTCAAAAATATCCACCCTGGCCGGAGTTTTTAAAAATCTCCGTTTTCAGTGACCAAAAACGCCGTTTACGTGTGGACGAAAGGTGCAAACGCATAGAAAAATCTGCGTTTTCAAAAATACCCGGGTATGTGTGGACGTAGCCTTAGTGAAACATGAAGTGATGACCGAATATTTATATGTGATGGGAATTCTGTTATGAATGACAAAGGAAAAATGATGATCTGATTGTAAAGTTTAAACTTGGTGTTAAATCTTCTACGTCAGCTAGACAGAGATACGATGATACAGTGTGGCTGGAATGATGGATCTAATGAATGATTAGATGTTTGTAATGTGACTGGATGTCCCGAAGGGTGAAGCTGGATTCCATCTCTGAAGATGTGACATTCAAATTTTGGGAGTGGCACAAATAATTTGTGTGGCATCTTATTGAATGCAGAACAGCTGATTGTTCTGTAAATAGTTTGAAATGGTTATAAAGGGTAATTGTCATGGTCCTGAGTCTGACGGCTCAGTGTTTTGTGTTTCTTTATATTATTCTTTGTTCTTGTTTGTTCTGTTATGTCTTTGGGTTCGGTTTGCCATTCGTTAGGGGTTTGTTTTGTGCCTGCCTGCTCCCACTTCTCTGTGTTCCCTCTGTCTGTCCATGGTGTCACTGTCTGCTTGTGAGTCTGTCTGTTTAGTGCAGTGTCTTGTCTGATTCTCTGTGTCTGTTAGTTTCCTGTTTTATTCTGAAGGTCCTTGTCTTATGTGAGTGTGTTCAGTTTACGTTTCCCGTGCCTCGTCAGTTGTGATTTCACCCAGGTGTGCGTCCCTCCTGTCTCCCATCCCCTGATTACTGCTGTGTGTGTTTAAGCCCTGTGTGTTCTCCTGCCTGTTGCTGCTTTGTCTGTGTTATTTGGTGTTTTCTTGTCTGTGAATCTCCCGCCGTCATCCCGTGAATTCTTCCTGCAAGTTGCTTTCTCTTGTGTTCAGGTTTGTTGTTTAGGTTTCAGTTTAACTTGTGTTTTTTGCCACACTCCCCTTTTGTTTGTTATCACTTGGGTTTTGTGTAGTGATGGGCAGATGAAGCACTGAAGCTTGTCATCCAATTGGTTCACCCCAGCGCAAAGCTTCTCGAAGCTTCATTTGCTCTAGTAGGACGGAGAGTGTGGCCTTTTGCACACAGCCTGTAAATGTCAACAACAAAAGGAGTGTGTAAAACATGTATATTGTAGTGATGCAGTATACTGTGTATATTTATACTGGCAGTATGGAAAATGATTATTTGGAAATGCTTAAAATGGAAATGATCATTTACTGTGAGGTGAGGTGTGGTTGGGGTGTGGACAGCGGTTGTGCTTTTGTAACGTTGAGGTATGGACAGCTACACACTGAGGCGTCAGTCCTGCCTGTTCACATTTTATTCTGTAAAAACTAAATTGTGCCCTGTGTGTTCTCCTGTGTGTTATTTGGTGTTTTCTTGTCTGTGAATTTCCCCTGCAAGTTGCTTTCTCTCTTGTTTAGGTTTGTTGTTTAGGTTTTAGTTTTCCCAGTGTAGTTTATGTCTAAGTTCGGTTTTTCGCCACACTCTCCTTTTGTTTGTTATCACTCGGGTTCTGTGTCAATAAAGCTCTCTCACTTCACTGCATATCCGCATCTTGGGTCCTTTGTTAAATTCACACGGTTGGTAGAATGGCAAATAACTTTGTTGTTTACAAAACTTGTGCATAGGTTTTTAAAATTACAATTTATATTTGCATTTAAAGTTATGAAATATGATTCATTAAACATGTTTGTGGTTGTTACAGTTATAACTTTTTCTACTCTGGATTTTATGTTTTTTGTCTGATTTTAGATCAATTGTGTTAATAAGTATGTCAAAATGAAAACATAACTGTAAATTCAGACACGTGAGGTTGTGCTGAAAAGAATGATACCAAACAAGGCAAATAAACAGTTTTTAAAGGTGAAATGTAGAGGAAACATCAAAAGTAGTTTAAAAAATGGCGAGTTATATCCTGGACCCCAGAGGGTTAAATGTTTTTTTTGAAAGTAACGCAATAGTTACTTTTCAAGTATTTCTTTTAGGATCTTGTAACTCGGTTACCTTATTTGAAAAAATAACTAGTAACTATAATTACTTTTTCAGAGTAACTTGCTCAACACTGCTGAAGAAGTCAGCGCTTTAATAACAGGAATGGCTTAAATTTGCTAAATGGTTTCATTAGTTTTTCATTTGTATTTCTAGTGTTGAAACAGTGACAAATGGCTGCTGCACTGATGATGGGTGATGTAGGTTTAAAGCTTTGATGTTTAAAGCTTCTTTCTCTTCTCTCCCTTTATATGTCACGGATTAGCCAATCAGTATTCAACTAAACACATCAAGTATGAAGCTACATGCTGTTGTTTTTTTGTTTGTTTTTTTTGTTTTGTGTTTTTGTTTTTTGTTTTTTAACACTACTAGGTTTAAAGAGTTTCATCGGCTTTAGAAATTGTCAGATGTAGAGATGAGCAGATTCACCAATCTGCAAAAAACCCTGTCTACAAATCGTATTGTCTAATTCATTTTCTACAGTGCAAAATGTTTTCAAAAGATTCTGAAAATCAGGAGAAATCAATGCGCACAGACATAAGGCCAAAAATCAACACTGGATGCCAATGAGCTTCAGACCTTCAAGCCACACTACACTAAATACATCTAAAAATGCAGGTTTAAGCCTGCAGAAAGGAAGTCCGGTACGATACACAATCTGTATATTTCAAGTTATTCTAAATAGTCTTACCATTGAAACATCTTTCAGTATCCTGCTCTGTTTGCACACTACAACCTGGGTTATCCACTTATCTGTACCTTCATTTTAATAACTGTACAGTTCTGTTTTGGTAACTATTGTCCATGATGTAAATTTATAAAAAATGTGTGTGCTTCTGTTCCATGTCCTGTTTCCTGTTCTGTTTGTATATGTGTCTTTTTGCTGCTGTTACAACAAAATTTTCCCCTTGTAGGACAATTGAAGGATGATTCTATTGCAGCTTAATTCAGAAACACCAACATTGTTTCTTTGCAAAACCTCATAAAATGGACTGAGGAAAAATGGCAAACAGTCAGAAAACAATGGGACAATACTCCTCTCCCAATGGTCCAGTAACCAGTGTCCTTGGTTCCCAGATGTTTACACACTGCTGACAAAATAACAGAGGATGCTGCAGTGGTAAACATGGCTCTGTTCCATGCATCCATGTATTTTGAAATACAATTTAGTGGCTGGATTGATTTAAAAACCAAAAATGCAATGAGTCAGCCAGACCTGGAAAGATTTGCAGCATAAAAAACACCCATAAACACATCACAAGGGTAACCAGACACTGATAGTTGGTATGAAAAACAGGAAACATTTGTCTTCCTGTGGTGTTGGAGTTGTGTGAGAAGAGTCTTCTGTGTAAAACATTACCAAATACAAAAACTGTAAGCCTGACTTGCTGCTGCAGTTAATTGTAATAAAAAGTAATTAACCATCAATGACACCCTGACACTTTGTGACAGCCAGCCCCATAGTGGGGTTGTTTGCCAAAGGGTTTCTATATCTATTATGGCCCTTATGACAGGTAGAAAACAGATCTGACTCCTTAATACAATCACAGATTTTAACAATAGCGTCATCTGTTAGGCACAAGTCATTTTTTAAAAGTGAATGCAATTTACCTAAAGCATAATGCTGGCCCAACCCATGCACGTTTTGCATCTCTTCAACAATTGTCTGTATTGTTGAAGCTGGAAGGAGGAGCTGTCCTTGCAGTTTTAGGTAAAACAAACACACATTCCTAAGGAAGGCCTCACTGAAATTCTGTGGCAGTTCAGTGCCTTCATTTGTTGTTGCCTCATTTAAGCTCTGGGGAGCATCTTCACCTGCAAATACAGCAGAAGACTGAGGTGTCCCCCTATACATGTCGCTTATGCTTTCAACAGAGCATTCTCTATGTTTTCTGGACATATGAGCAGTAAATGACGATTTCACAGAGAACATACTTTTACAACCAGTTACTGGACATGCCACAGGTCGCCCCTCCACTATATGCTGTGTTAAGTGGGATATAAGTTCTTTCACTGTGTGAAATTGGCGCTCACAGAGTGTAGTGGCACATTTCAAGTCTGTAAAAATGGCGCTACCAGCAATAGGGGGTGCAGGTACATTGTGAACCCGATAGAAACGGGCTTTAAAGGCTGCGTAAGCATAAATGTACACCTGCATTCACTACCGACGCATTTGAAAAAATGATGGGGGTCATTCCTGTGAACTCTACAATGCAGCACATAACCCCTCAACGTCTTCAGCGTTTTGTTGCAAAAAGAGCACGAAATCATTGTAGCTGTCGACAGCACATTTGTTTTAGGTTACTAACCTCCTATGACCTTTCAATAAGCACTGCTTGAAAACAGCATGGAAAAAATAGGACTAGCCTATCGCTCGGTCAGACGCCATTAATACTATTACTGGAAAACATACTCTCATGTATTTAAAGATAACAGAAAATGCAATGTTAGCTTACCAAAACTTTTGCTCGTGCTAAAATAGCTGAATATCTCAACGTATACACATCTCCACCACTCTGCTTGCAGACTGAGCGCGTAATGGCACGAGCCGCCAAGCTTGCTACTCCAAAT